>NW_017536741.1:1121690-1221575 GCF_001853355.1 Bactrocera latifrons | reverse complement strand
GTTTTAGGACTTACAAACAACCGTTATGTGAACAAAACTATAATACTCTCTTTAGCAGCTTTGTTGCGAGAGTATAAAAATAAATACAATTATGGGTAGTCGAAAAAGTCTTTTCGTATTTTGTCTATAGATGCGTTGTAGTCGTCTATCTCCAGTGCTACCATTCGCATTATGTAATACCATATAGTGTAGGAAAGGTGAGATTTTTAGTGTCATTTAATCAAACAAAAAAAAAAAAATTGAAATCGGCGAAGTTGAATAAAAAAAGTTACAGCTGTTCAAAAATGAGTGAAAATAGTTAATTATATATATTTTGAAATTTTTGAATAAAAAAAGAGGGAAGAATGCTATGCAAGCCACCAATGAAAATTTTGAAGTTTATGGAGACGATGCTGTATTAGCACGTGTGGCACAACGACGGTTAGTTTGCTTCATTCATTGACAGAATAATGTCTCTAGCGGAAAAATTGCAAACAAGGTCGACCAAAATGGTACATATTTAAATATTTATTTATTAGTATAATTTAAAAAAAAAAAAATAAAATAAGTTGAAGTTTGGTTTGAAATACGAAAAGAATTTTTCGACTACCCAATATGTCGATTTTGTTGTAAGAAAGGAATTTAAATTCCTCTATATATCGAGCAACTAATTACACTAATTGCATAATTTTTGAATTTAAAGGTACAAATACCTACAAATAGCTAATTAGCTAAAATATTTTCAGAACTCATTTGCATGTGTTATCCGAAAACCAAAGCAGCAGCCCACACAATGGCTTTGCAACTAAATTCGATACTCTCAAATCCACATTGACAGACACACTTGCACAATGAGCGCGTTTGATATGCCCCTGCCTGGCGCCTTACCTGCTGGCGTTTCGGTTGCAAGCAGCTGCGATCTCCAGTTTCCAATCTCAATTCAGACGAATTAAGTAAATAGTGTAATTACAATGTGGTGTTATTGTTGTTGCTATGTTAAGTAATTGCACACTTTCTTCTATTTTCACAGTTCTCTGCTGTCCCTCAAGTAATGTCCAATTCAATTTTATATGCATGTATTAGCCAACGATGACACCATGCCACATGCATGTGTTGTTGTTGTTGCATTTTCGACGTGCTTCGGTCGACGTGCTTTCGTTTGCCTGGCAAAGCAATATTTTCCCGCTCGTTTATTTTTGTACACTTGCTGCTGTGGGTATGGAAAAACAGAAACCGGTTTAAAATACAAATACAACAAAAAACACGCACACACTGACAAGTACTCCGTGTTTCTTTGTATATGTACAACTAGAGTTTGTATTTACAACATTTACACACTGAGTGAGTACATATATTTATGTATGTATGTGTGCTTCACACACTCGATGCAACAAATTAGCTGTATAACGGTAAAGTGTTAATGCACAACTTTTTTGATTGGTGCTGCAACTGACATTCCATTTGCTGCTTGTTGCTCTGGCCTCACATGGCTAACTAATGAAACTGCATTAATAATTAAGTAGCGCACCGGCACTGGGTGGGGGGGAAAGTGCTCGAATTCTTGCATATATGCATGAGCCACGGGTACGAGTGCGAGTTGGGCGCTTGCATACCAATCCGGCTGCATAAGCAGCAAGTTCTCACTAAATTTTTTGCGCTTTGTTGCACATGCCGGTTACGGTTTGGGCTTCTCTATGTTTTTATGCGCATTCCGGACTGACCTCCTCACAAAATTCTGCATTTTCCACTCACACATGCATAAATGGAATTTGCTTTTCCTCATCACTTCTGATTTCATGCGGTAAAGCGTACATTTACATAAAAGTGAGCGCATAAAAACAGTAATTTTGTTGTTGTTTGTTGAAGTCTCCTACATTTTAGTTTCAGGTAAAATGCAATGTATATTCAATTGAAATTTTATGGCATATATGACACGCCTATCGTTGCTTTTTCGTTGCCAAAAGTCTCTCTATTTAGCAATCTCTTTAAATTTGTAAGCTGGATTTCGTCGAATATTGCTACAAAACATTAAAGCCTTGACTTTGTATGCCATTTCATAATAACACAAAGGAACATAAGTCTATATAAAGCGTATTCTATATATAAATGATGAGCCTGATAAGCTGAGTCGTTCGTCTGTATATACGAGAAGTCTCTCAATTTTTGAGCTACCAATCTGAAAATTTGCGCATGTCTTTTTCACTCAAAAAACTGCTCTTTCATGGGAATTGTCGATACCGGATGACTATATCATGTAGCTGTCATACAAACCGAATGATCGGAATCAGGTGCTTGTATAGAGAACTTTTTCATTTGAGCAGATATTTTCACGAAATTCTGCATAAATTATTTTCTGAAGCAATGGTGTAAGCTCCAAAGAAATTGTTGAGATCGGACCACTATATCATACAGCTGCCATACGAAATGCATGATCAGAATAAAATTCCTGCATATATTATTTCGAAAGCTTTCTCATTTGACGAGATATCTTCATAAAATCTGACACGGCTTATTATCTATGGCATAATCGCTATAATTTGCGAACATATTTTTCAGAATACATCACTGTATCACATAGCTACCACACAAAACTTTTGCATTAAAATTTCTCTCTAATATATTTATAATAAAAATTCGTCTTCGAAGTAATAATATTTACAAGCTACCATTAACGGATATTTAGTACCATATTTTACGTTCACATTGTATCAACTACCAGCTCTAATTGCCAAAATGTCAGAAAATTTCTATAATAAACATTATGCTCATCTTTGTAATGGCGAAAAATGTCAGCATTTGCTTTAACAACGTCATTTTCATCAGCATTGCCAATAACGGTAATCGTAGCAAACAACAAAAATGCAAAACATGACAGGTTACTTACACTCATATACTCGAATGTAGTTGTAAAGAATTTAATGCATTTTCGGCCATTAAATGCGGTTCTTAACGCCACTTTTATATGCGCCGTTAAAATATCACGTAGCTGGCTTATATTTTATTTCAATAACGAAAATAAGTGTCATGTCATTTTATGAAACGAGGCATGTTATGCTTTCTACAGGGTGTTACGAGCAACGAAAAATGAAAGACACTTGATTAGCGCTTTTATGTTTAATAAGTTTAACGATTTAATCAGGATTCAATCGAAAGCATTATTCAAAGAATTCAAAGAATTGCCTTCTAATATCTTTCTTTCGGCGCTACTGTGTTGTGAGTATGTGATTTTGTTTAAAAATTTCATATTTTCTGCGTTTGCAACTCTCTTCATTTAAAGCAGTCGCTGTATGCCAGTGCGTATGAGTGACGTGTGCTGAAATTTGCATACGTGACTGCGCTTTGCGCGGGTTATCAATATGAGAGAAGGCTTATATCAAGTGAAATGCGCTTGATTTATATGAGTTAAGACTGCGTGTCATTCAGGCAAAATGATGATAAATTCAATTTTCGAATCGTGGTAATGCATTTCCCATAAATCAGCACATAAATGTGACAAATGGGTTAGCACGATTTGAATTAGCATACATTCAATTTATATGCCTTGCACTATTTAATAGTGAAAAAAATTTACTCAATTGTCAAAGTGCGTTATGTCTGCTCCTGTTTCATCTCATAGGAAAGCGTTTCGAGTAATGACTTCTCTTCGAAATAAAGGTTTTTCTAAGTTTTCTGCTTTTCATTACTTTCTCTTGTTGTCTACATGGACAGATGAGCTTGCAGCTACAATACACACCGTCTGTTAGTGAATAACCTGTGCTAATATATATAATTTTCTGCACCGCAGTGTACTATTTCATAATTTCTACGCTGTTTTCGTTTTAGGGCATTCACCTTGCATTGAATCCTAAGTAACTAACAGCTAGCTTTACTTTTTCGAACAGACTTCCGACTTCCGCTTGAACAGTGAAATATGACCACTTGCAAGCGTGAGTGCGCCTGCCCATGAACACACCCACTCGCTGCGCATCGACGCCACTTCAAGTAGTATAATTACACATGCATACCGCGGTCTTGTCTAACAACAGCTGTGAATGCTAAAGTGAAATTAATTTTACTGCCGTAAATTCGCACCCAATTCCTGTGTTTCCTCCAGCACCCTTGCTACGCCATAAACTCTTATTGCCGTAATGGCTTACATACATACGGAGCAACTCACACAGCTGTCTTAACATTAGAAGTAACTTGCTAACGCTATGCTACCGCATATGCCACCGCAAGGCCGTAACTTGTGGCTTCCGGGCGGCCAATAAGCAAATTGTAGAGAATGCGGCAATTAGTGTTACAATACACCCTACGCGGCACTACTTTTTGCTGTGTGGGTGAGCCTACTCCCTTGACTTGTATTATTACAAATATACTCTATGCTCATAGGCACAAGCTTTGTTTTGTTTATTTATATTTCAGCTGATTTCACTTTTTGTTTTCTCCCACACGCTTGCGCTTATTGATACAAATGTGGGTTTGCCTATAATCGAACCAACCAGCACACCGATAATCTACAGCAAAGTCTTCCCCTCACAAAAATGTGTTTACATGTGCATATGCGTGTCGGTGTGCATGTTCCGCATTGCCGTTAAATTTACGATGTAAGCGCATTGACCAGTCAGCCGCATCCGCTATTGTTTCCGGCGCGCTAGAGCCTTGTAGCGCGGCAAGCTCTTTCCCACCGCAAGCAAAACGAGTTAAATTGGTCAATAAAATTCGATAATTAATGTGTGGCAAACATGCTAGCCCCAAATGTGTGTTAGCAGTGAAGCGGCAAGCAACCTGTTGGTCAAAGGAAACACTGACAAACACTTTCCAGCTGAAATGAGGTTAGCTTGAAAACATGGAAACCTAGTATGCCTTACAGTCATTAAAGCAAGCGCGTGTCTTTAATAAAATAATGAAATAGTAAATATTTTTGAATATTTTCTTTCCTTTTTTAGTTTAAATTTAAACCTGTGTTGGTCAGTTATTTTCTAACGAACTGAAAGTCATTTCTTGTTGCAGTCAGCAGGCAAAAAAAAAAAAATGCTAGTCACTTTTTGCTCGTGTAAAACGTTTAGTTTATTTTCAAACGAATTTTTCCGCTCAATAAATTCCAAAAGTTATCTGCGCTGCTACGTAGCCGAATTTTCAGCGCAACTGCAATTGCCTTTGTTGATGCAGAAAATATGGCAAACGGTTGTTTTTTAATAAAAAAAATTTTAATTGCATAAACACTTTAGTTTCGTGGAAATTGCTAAATTGCGCGAATAAATTCGTGGTAATAAATAAAAAGTGCATTTGGTTAGCAGTTACAACTATAAATATTAATAATATTTAAATACCGAAATCAAGCGCAAGCAATTATAAAATATTTTTTTTTAAAGCTAATATTTTAAACTGCTACAGTATAGTTTTGGAAATGTAGCCATTAAGCCAGCTGAGCGAAGACTTTCACACACACATGCATATTTCTATATTTCTATACTAACCAATTGATTGGTTACTGCTTCAAAATTCTAGAACAGCGCTGCATTTTATTTACAACGCTATTTTTCTTTTTCATTCTCAGCTGACACTACGCTGCCGGGGAAAAAGCCCTCATGGCTATGTATCCAGCTTCCGCTTTTGCTTTCCCTTCTGCATTTCGAAATGTTGTTGCTGTTGACATCCTAGCTGCCTGTGGTGTTGCCACTTTTATGAAATCAAGTTTTTTGTTTAAGGCATGCCGATTTTTCTGAAAACACATTCCGGAAGCTAAAAAATTGTTCTGCAAAATGTTTGTAATACACTTAAAGAAGCAACGTTTAATGGCTCTTATTGATAGATTCAGGATCGTTTTTTTTTACTGCGCCCTTAACACTCGCTGATGTTGCAATATATCTCGCGGTAGTTCTTGGCATTTTTGATGAATCTTATATGTAAGCGAGTAGATCCTAGAGATATGATGAGGTAGAACTATCACGTCTCTATGCGAAATAGTTGTATATAGACAGAAAACTTATTGGACTGCTTCATTATTAGGTTAGGTTAGGTTAGGTTAGGTTAGATGGCTGATCAATGATCGCACGTGGTGTGATATATGCAGTCCTTTGTCACTCATTATTACTACTGAAATATCAGTTAAGACATTCATTGTTGCAGCGGTTACCTATTAATGACTGATAACAGCTACGACTCCAGTCGCCTTTTCACCGCACTGCTTATAAGCGCATGTGCTCGAAAGTTCTCAAACTAAGACTTGTTGTGATTAATTTGTAGCTGAGTATATGAAAAATTCAGCAACTGTCTTCAAGTAGTGTTCTCTCCTGGCCGTTTCACGGCAAATTTCTCTTTTGACTCACCAAGAGTTGCTCCGGTTTCGAGCAAGTCGAGCTAATGGTTGGTTTCAAACTACGTCTGTAGAAGTTTATTAGAGCTGCAAAGAGCATCTGTATATGTTATCAATGTAACAGTGTTTTCAAATTTTACACCGACTAATCAATTCTATACGAATTATTAGATGGGCGACTTCGAAAGTTATTTTACTTTATAACAATTTTACTAATCCTTGTATATAAAAGGTACGTGTCACGTTCTTTGTACGCGATGAACTTCTAAACTGCTTAACCGATTTCAGTAAAATTTAGAGTAGTTAAAACAATTCATTAATAAAGCATACAGTAAAAGCTCTATGAAATGAATGCTCTATTAAACGGACTTCAAGTACAAACCCTTGAATTCTCAAACCAACAAAAATGATTTCGACTTTATTCGCAATAAAATTTTCCCTTGTTGAGTAGTTTATTGAATGAATAATAGCATAAAATGTATACCATAGCAACGCGTAGCCGAATCCTATATATTTTCTATTTACGTTTGAGTGTATTGTATTTTTTTGCATTTTTGAGTGCAACAAATTATCAAATGAATACGTTAGATGACATTTATGTGTGCCTGTGTGTGTTGTATCCAATAATGTTCTTTTCTATCAGCATCAGCTGAAATTTTGGCGTCTTGTTATTTTCTTTTCACTGCCAAACTTTGAGCGGAAATTGCGCTGAATTGAGTAGCAGCAACAGCACTTGACTCAAAGTCATTTCATAAGCAAAGAGGGCAATTTTTATATATTGAAAATGGCATAGTAACAACTTAATTTTAATACAAAGTGCGACAGGGGTTGCCTTGTATTTTTTCTTATTAGCTCAATAGACGCTTGCTATGCCAGCGCAGAGAGAATAAGATCAGTCCAAAGTGGAGTGAATTGGTATATAATTCTGAAAAAGAAAATATAATATAGGAAAAAAAAAAAAAAAAAAAAAAAAAAAAAAAAAAAAAAAAAAAAAAAAAAAAAAAAAAAAAAAAAAAAAAAAAAAAAAAAAAAAAAAACTATTTAAATATTGGGCAGTCGAAAAAGTCTTTTCGTATTTTTAATCAACCGTCAACTTACTTTTTTTTTATTTGTATAATGTACTTGAATGAATCAATCATGCCATTTTGGTCGACCACTTTTCACCATTTTTCCACCGTTAGAGACATTATACCATCAATGTAAAGCTTTCATCAGTGTAAATCGAAATTTCAAAATTTTCAGAACGCGAGCTAGCGACCCATGGTTGTGCTACACGAGCTGATACATTGTCTCCGTAAACTTCACAAATTTCATTGGTGGCTCGCGTGGCATTCTTTCCCTTCTTATACAAAACTCTCAAAATATACCGAATTTCTTCATTATTTTCCCTCATTTTTGAACAGCTGTAACTTTTTTTCGACTTCCCCGAATTAAATTTTTTTTAGTTAAATCAAGCTTAAATGCTCAACTTTCCAACACTTAATGGTATGGCACAATGGGATTGGTAGCACTGGCGATATACGACTGCAACGACTGCTATTGACAAACTACGAAAATACTTTTTCGACTACCAATATATGGAAACACTAGCAATTTGTATTTATGGTTAAAGAAAAAAGCAAAATTTTAAATATTCTTAATTTTAAAACCACTTTTCCACTATAAAAAATGTATTTCTCCTCCCATATCCGTTAAGCGCCCACTGCACTAAAACATGATATGACATGCCTGTGTGTGCTAAACATTTTCAAGTTTGTGCATGTCATTATTGCTTGTAAGACATGAAGTCCAAAATACTTATTTTTCATCTTACCTGTCAAAAAGCCACAAGTATACATTAATTTAAATTCCTCTGCGCCAGTTAGCATTTGTACGCACTCGGCTGCTGACATGTGTCAGTGACAGTTCATATCTAAACAGGAATAATCGATGTCACTCTGATGTTGTCAACGTAATGTAAATTCAATCAATTTTACTTGTTTTGTTGTCAATTCATGCCAGCAACTGCCTAACGTCTTACATACATACATACAAACATATATATGTACATATATACAGCATTAACAACAAAGTGCGAATTCGAAATTATCAAATGTCTGATGCTTATTTAGTGGCATTATATAATAAATAAAATCGATTAACAGAATACCACAAGTTCATACTAACCCGACAGCAAAGTGGAATTCGTGTTTATTACAAATATTAGTCTGATCGATTCAATTATTGTTATTACAAAAGAAATGTGCTACTTCACAGTTGGCATTCCTACATATTGTTTTAGCAAAATATTTCAGCTAAACTAAGAGAGTATGTGAGCGTAGCTGCTTGTGTTTGTGTGTAAATAAAAGTACTGTACTCCTAACACGGCCTGTAAGCAACCCAAATTTAGTGTGAGCCCGAATTCCTGCCATGACAATACGCATACATATGCAACGAAGTGGCACATAGAAACCAAACAATACAACCCCTGCCAGCATTCTTGGCGACGCGCCTAAAAATATACATCAAATATTTGCTATCCTATGGCTAGACTAGCGTCAACCCCACCGGCAGATAATAGACGTTTTTTGTGCCACACTGACAACAAAAAACACATTCCACGCACATTCCAACAATAGCAAAAACACAACGACTTTTGTCAACATAACTCATATTTAAGCTCTCCCACTGTGCTGTGGAAGTCGAAACGAAAGTGAGTGTGAGGCTCAACGCTATAATTTATATTGCATGCGACAAGCATACTTTTTGGCGGCGATATGCGCATTTCATTATTTTGTTTGCACACATTTGAGGAGCGGTCGCTTTTGGAAAAATCCAGAAGAAAGTGTAATTGTGGCGCAGGGAAAAATTCATTCCTACTTTAATGCGTACTATATAATTAAATGTGTATAATAATCTATGTTTTACTTGTGGTATAAGTATACCTAATAAAATGTATTATAGCTTTGCAAATTATTCGGAAAAATAGTAAAGAATAAACTAATTGTATACTAAACATACACTGCCCGCAGCCCTTATTAAATGTGAAATTTAGTCCCACTGAAGATTTGCGCAAAAGTTTCAGTTTTCATAAAGCATACAGTCTTCATATGCGTCCTTAACAGTTAGTATACCATAACTATCGTGACTACGCTTGCAATGCCCTTGGCGAAATTTACGGTTATTTACTCAAAGGAAATTTCATATTTGTTTGCGAAATGCAACCACACAGACTATTAGCGCACACACATTCATTTGCGCATGGGGAGATATTGAAGGGACATTTAGCTGAAAGAAGCAAGGGATGTGATCGTGAAATACTTGGTTTATTGTTACAAATATTATCAAAAAAAAGTAAAGAAGAAAGAACGTCAGTTGCACCGATAACCAGTAGAAATAAAAAAGTTTCTATTCAAAACCGATTTTGTTCGATCGGTTTGTATGGCAGCTATATGCTACAGTGATCCGATTTGGACAATTTCTTTGAATTTTACACCACTGCTTAAGCCAACAATCTGTGCCTAATTTCGCGAAAATATCTCTTCAAATAAAAAAGTTTTCCATACAAGGATTTGAGGCAGATCGTTCAGTTTGTGTGGCAGCTATATGTTATAGTAATTCAATCTGAATCTTTGGCAATAACTCACACCAAATTTCTTGAATATATCTCCTCAATTCAAAAAGCTTTTCATAACAGCATCTGATCCCAATCGTTAAGTTTGTATGAGAGAGAGAGAGAGAGAGAAATGCTATAGTGATCCGATGGGCAGCTTCTTGCAGATAAAAGGACGTGTGCACACTTTCCCATCGATATCTCAAAAACTTAGGGATTAGTTTGCGTATATCCAAGGTCAGATAGACGAACTTGACTAAATCGACTCAGCTCGTCACGGTGATAACTTATATAAATATCTACTTCAAGAGATCTCCGACATTTCTTTCTGGGTACTATAAACTTCGTGGAAAACTGATTATACTCTGTGTAGAGTATAAAAATTACACTACGACTTTTCTTCTTAGTATTGGTTCCTAATTTCAATATTATGTACTGTCAATATTATGTAACTAACCGGGAACGTTAAAATACCATATAGACGTTATCTAAGTTATATTTGTGGAAGTTGTATGATAGATGCTGCATATTAATTTGAATTTCGAAAAGAAAGAAATCATTTCAAAAATTTTAATACGATTTTTTTCTTTTTTTTTTTACTAAGGATACGTCCAATTTGATAGACCGAAGTACTCAGAAATTGTGATGAGTGTTGCGAGATGATTTCCATTGAATTACTTGATTGTTGCCTAGAAATCTGAGGTGATTCTGACTTCATATTTTTGTCTATTTAGCAGGAATTGAGAAGCACAGCACTTGATAAAATTTTCTGAAGCAAAATTTCCTCATTTATGTATTGAAAGTAATAGGTGTCTCTGAAGAACAATTGTTTAGTATTCAATAAATTTACTATGCTTCAGAACTATGGTCATTTTTTTAACAAAAGATGGATGTTGAATTTATTAAGCACTGATCCATTTATTCTGATTATTCTCGCACGCTCGACGAGTCTCTCAAGGAGGACGATGCGTCGATGGTTAAGAATAAGAAACAAAAAGAAATATGTATTAGCTGGTGATGGTGGTGATGGCCGGTGGACGTCCTGGTTTGCTCTCTGCTTCTAAGAAAAAGTGCGCCAAGCTGATTAGCAGAATCGCTTGCTAACCGGCAGTTTTCAACGAAACCATTGCCAGTTGAGTGAAAGCTGTTAACCGTTGAGTGAAAACTATTAACAGCTAACTGGCAATGGTTTGTTATACACTCACTAGGGGTGGTAAAAAGAAGTTAGGCGCTGGCCTAAACATATTCCAAGTATTTGGAAATAAAATTTTTTCGTAAACTCTTACAAATATTACACATAATTCTAATGCATATGATTTAATTTAACAACTGTAGTTTCTGGTGTACGCGCAGTGTTATGTCCTTCKTGAGTTGCTGCACAATCCTGCACCTGCCGCCGGGAGAGTTGAAATACGAGACCGCTGCAGCCTTCAAACCTGTTCATAATCTCTTACCTCAACATGTTGCAACCACCAAATAAAAACTATTTGCATGCAGGTGCTATGGTGGTTGTGGTGATAGCACCTGGTTTGCTAAAAGTGCACATAAGAAGTCAGCGTATGCTTTTTCTCACTTTCACATTCATATATTGCATACAATTTCAACTTCCTGACGCTTTAAACAGTCAAAGTATTGAAGTGGTGTTTCAGTTGATTTTCCACGCACTCATTTAAGAGCAGCACAGCAGAAAAAGCTGGGGCGGCTAAAAAATTTACAATATTTGTGCAACAACGCCAGCGAACTTTCATGTTTGACATTATAACTGCAAACAATTTGCTGTTATTACACGTTGCATAAAAACTTGTGCATTTTTTAACTTGTCGCTTGATGCGTTAAGGATTTGCTCGTGGCATGTTTTACAAACAAGCTGCTGATGAAAGTTGTTTAACTTTACATATGTACATCGAATTTTAATGGAGTTAAAATACTGTAACGCTAGCTTGCAGTTTCAGTAAATATCGTACAAAAAGCTTGGGTTATGTGCTTGGTCAATTTATCTTATTTTAACAACTCAAAAGATTTTTAGTAAGTGGAACTAAAAGGCACAACAAGCGAAATGTTGCAGACAGTTTTTAATTAGGCATTTAGTTTAAATAAGTAGAATTTACTCTACTTTAGGTAGCAAATAAATTATTTGTGTTTTGAAACTTACCATATATGAAGATCACAGTCAAATTGGCAGCAGACTCATGACTGAGCGCCAATGTTACTTGAATTATTACCCTGCCATAGAATAGGCTAAGAAATTCCAGCGTATAATTTCAAGAAGCAGTGTGCTTTTCAGAATCACCTTGCACATTTTGCCGACGCAACTTACGCGTAAATCATGAATAAGATATTGTTGATTATTTTAGCAAGTATGTTATTGGATACGTACTGGTTAAGTATTGGGTTTATAAGCACACAAACCTAGCCGTAATTACAGGGAAATTGCAAACGACGGCGAATAGATAAATATGATTTGGCAGACACAGTTTGGTAGTCAAAATATTTCAAGGTCTGTGATAACAACAACTATCATATATGCTGCTAAAGCAGTGCTTTGCAGTTCGCTCTATATCTGCCACCGCTGAGAGCCAGTAAAGCAATCAATCTAATTAATTTGCCTTCAATAATGCAATATATTTGCATATGTGTACGAGTAGACATTATTAAAGATATTGGTTGAGTATACACATATTTAAGTAACCTGTTGAAAGGTTACCTAGTTGGTGGTGAGGCTATTGAATAGCTGGGAAACTTTATAAACTCATATTTGCCAAATTTTCAAATACATAACCCAAATTAATTATTTGAATGTAATAGAAACATACAAGTTTAAGTAACCAACTGAAATATTATCTAGTTAGTTATGAGGCAACTGAATATCTGAGAATTTTCAAATGCATAATCCAAAATAATTACTCAGAGGTGATAAAAACATACAAACATTAGCAACCTGTTGAAAGGTTACCCAGTTAGTTAAGAGGCTACAGCACATCTGAGAAAATATCGAACACTTGATTTTCAATTTATCCTCAAAATTATTGCACCTTGTGTAATATTTCGCAATATACCTTAAACTGAACTTGTTAAGGGGCTAGTGGGTAAGTGCAAATGAGTTATTGCAAGCAATTAATACACGAGTGCAAGCTGGTATTGGACAGCACTGAGATTGCAAATCGAACGGATATTACAACAAAGTAGCATTGTTATTGACGTGCTATTAATCTCGTTGCTGTCAACTGCAGCCACAGCACAGTGGCACTGTGAGAGTATGCACTCTCAACCGCATATTTACTTCTCGCAGGTTTTACTTTCGCGCAAAGAGTACTCACTTATTAATTGCAGTTTCTCTGATTGAGCGAGCTCATATTTCCTCCGCTAGTGTCTTTTTATTACGTAACGTTGGTGTCTCTTATATTATGTAACGATAATGGAACGCATTGTGGCGCAGCGGAACGTTTTTTATTATCACTCTTTCTCAAGTAAATAGTTTACCTTTAGTCAAACATTTCTTATACGATTTTGGTGTGCAAGTTCCAATTATTGCATTTTATTCTTTTATTCTCCTAAGGACATCTGAGATTTTTGCTTTGCTTGTTTGGCAAGGGTAGCAGCTGAAGTCAGTCGCTTATTTGCAGCCGAAACACAAAGTCATTCGACGTCATGAGTGCAAGTAAAGCTTACTTTTCGGTTATGCACTAGAAGAAATGGATGGAGTAATATCGTTTCTGTCACTATATACAACTTGCATCATGCCTAATGGCAAGTGTAATTAAAGCAGACTTGGTGAAGACTAACACATATAAAGATAACACAGCTTTCTTGTGGCTTGGTGATATGAAAAAAGGCAAATTAGCAATGATTTTTGCTAGACAGAGAGAGCGAAAGGTTTTATTAGTATCCCAGTCAAATGAAATTAAAAAAAAAACCTTTGTTTCCACCGATAGGTTTCCAAAAAAAATTGAGTGATGGTGCTACGCATAATATTTATGTTGTTTGAAAGATCATAAGACAATAAGACTTCATTCCAACCAATTCCACTTTCTTCTTATAAAACCTTCTATAAAAGGGTTGTAACAATGTATACTTGCTTTGGTCGACAACCAGAAAAGACAGCGACGCCAAAGGCTCAGGAATATGAGGCGTGTGCGCCAAAACCCAAGCGCACCAACACATGCAGACAAGCACATATGCGAAACGCACAAATAAAGAATAAAAGCAGCAAAAGCGAAGACAGCAAATTTCAAGGAAACAGACAAGCAAAAGCGTAGCCAGGTTACAGCAAGCGATAAAACAAATAGGCACACAAAGCGCCGACGAGGCGAACTGGAGCACGGCTGTCTCAAGTAAACAATGATGGAACAAAAAAAAAACAAACAAAGCGTAGGCAACAAATGAAAACACAGCAGTTATGTTGGAATTAAGGTGCGGCAGCGTGTGGCTGAAAGGAAAGCGAAAGTGAAAGCCAGTTCCAAGTACTGCCATGCCTCGCGCGGGTGTGCGAGGTGGTGCAAAAGGGGAATGCATGTGTGTGATAAAACGCTGTGGAGTGAACCGCAAGCAACAAGGCAAAGGAAAAACTGACAAAAATTAACTTATGTTATATCGCATACGTAAACTTCCTTGCGCTTGGAGCACACGCCATCCTCTCATGACACAGCGCTACCTTTTATTTGACGATGACGTTTTTTTTATTTTTTTTATTTTTTTATTTTTGTTTCCTGTTTTGTTTCTTGGTGTTTACCGACGACCAAGTGTGTAAATATTCAATTAGGATGGCGTGTTTTTAGGTGTAGGCGAACACTTGTTTTCACAAGAGCACAAGCGTACGTGCGAACACTCACTTACCCACACATGCGTTTTCAGCACGCATATATGTGCGTGTGTGCATATAATAAACATGTATGTATATGTTTTGCTAACATATTACGTGCTCTGCCGGCCACAAACCTTTCACCACTCGTCGGCGCAGCGAAAGCTACTTGTGGTTGCATTGCATGTATTTCAGCAATATTTGCACATTTGCATATTTTACACCCAACTACAATGCAAACACAACTGAAAATGTACTTTTGTGCGGATAAGCAGCATATAGACGTTGTTTGTGTATGGCTCCTCTGCCTTTTTTACACAACAATTGCAGGAAAACTTAAAGTGGCCACTTCAATGGCACAGTGCTTGACTTTTGAAAGTGCCTTTAACGTTGCTTAATATCATCTCATTATTGTTATTGTTACTTAATTCGCCTTCAGGGCTGTGCCAATTGCATGTGTGCACACTCATAAACCGCAAGTTACTTACTTATTTACTCAAGTCCTTGTCTCGATTTGTGGCCTTACAGGCGTTTACCAGCCTTTAGCAGCAATTAGAATGTCGCACCGTCGAATAAATGTAATAAAATGTATTTATAGTTGTTCATTGCGTTTTATGCTTCCAATAAATTCATGTCATGCGCGTTTACGCAATGAAAAATCTATCGTGAGTTATGCTAAAATTCAGTGAACTTTATTGTAGTCGGTCACGCAGGCAATCGATAATGATTGCCGTTAAATGGCGTATTGGTAAGCGAAATTGTTGTGTTCGAAGCTGTCTAAGGAACTCTTTGAGGCTTTGTTCCCGGAAAGGAAGAGACTTTATTGTAAGACCTTTGTTGTAAAATCATTTTTTAAATAAAATAATAAATAAAATAACAAATTTCATAAAGGAAATACAGTTTTTGATTTATTTTAAAAACTAATTGCCATTAATATCAACAGAGAATGGTCAACAATTTTGAAAAAACAAAAAAAAAACCTGTTTTAGGAAGCAATCCAGAGGGAACGAAAGATAGAACATAATACAAAAAAGGAACAATTATTTACAAAAAATTAACTCATCTTTATATATAAAAATTACGTGTCACATTGTTTGTTCGCGATGAACTCATAAACTACTGAACCGATTTTAACAAAATTTACAATATGCTTCCAGTTTGATCTAACTTAAAAGATAGAATAGTATATAGCTCAATTATGTTAAATTAAAACAATACGCAAATAAAATAATTATATTTCTAAACATAATCATATGTTCGAAATTCAAAAAAAAAAAATTGATATCGCAAATTGCCAAATGGAAGATTATTTTATCGATTGACAAATATTTATATCAATAATTTTTAAAAGGAAACCTCAAGTACAATAACTTGGATTTTTTTCGCCTTTAATAGGCAGATTACGGGCCTCCTAGCCACTTATATAATGGGTAGTCGAAAAGGTCTTTTCGTATTTTTAATCAAACTTCAACCTTTTTTTTTTATACTTATAATATTAAATAAATAAACAAATGTGTACCATTTTGGTCCCCCACCTTTTTGCCATTTTTGTAATACTTTTATCAGCGTAAATCGAAATTTCCAGAACGGAAGCAAGCGAACAAGTGTTGTGCTACACGAGCTGATAAAGCGTCGTCTCCGTAAACTTCACAAATTTCATTGGTGGCTTGCGTGCCATTCTTCCCTTTTTTATAGAAAAATTTCAAAATATAGAGCGAATTCCATTGTTATATTCACTAATTTTTGAACAGCTGTAACTTCTTTTCAACTTCCCCGAATTTTTTTCTATTTTGCTTAAATATAGCTTGAAATCTCTTTCTTTCCAACACTATAGGGAATGATACAATGCGATTGGTAAAACTGGAGATATACATATGCCCGAGTGCAATGACATCTATTAACAAAATACGGAAGGATTTTTTCGACTAACATATAAAATTTTATATCTTCCGAAAAAAAAGATTTAAGCAGTAATAACTTTTTAAAAGAAATGTGCACTTAGGCTCGACTTAAAATATTACGTCAATATATGGGTAGCAAATAAATATTTTATATTACAAAAAATAATAAAATATTTTTGCGATATAAGAATCTATGTTTAGATCAAATTTTGTGAAAGAGAAGGAAAATTGTAGAAAAAAAAAACAAAAACCAAAAACGGTGTTATGTGAATTTTTCACATTTTCGACTTATTATGAATTTCTTTAACTTCTTATCACTTTCAAAGACTTCTGCACATTTCTACATTTTTTTTTCAATATTTTCAACTGCAAAGTTATTCATTTTATTTTATTTTTAATTTTTTTTATAATCTTTATACATAACACTGTAGGTATGTAGTTCTAAGTAGTAAAGACATTCTAATTAAATCCATTTACATATATCACTCCACTGCAAAAATTTGGCACAAAACATAACAAGTCTTTGTGCCGTTGGCTTTGTTTTACAATTTCTACTAAAGTCATTCAGATTCTTTCGCAGAATTCAGAATTGTAAAGCGTGAAGAAGCATACATCATGGAATTAAGTAATTGTTTTTTTTTTTTAATGTTCATTTTAACGAAAAATGTTGCTTTATATCATTTTGCTCTGATTAAATAATAAAAGTCGCTTGCCTTAGAAAACTCACTAATATTTTACAGAAATTTGTAAATATTTTGTTTCATTATTCAGTAATATTACAAAGTAAACATGCTTTTGCGGGTACAATAATTTGTTTTTATTCAATTTCAAAGAACCAAAACCATAAATTAATTGGAAAATTATATAAATAAAGTTCTTGGCACGTGGTCATTATTCGGAAGCTCTTCCGCTTGATTTCTTAAATAGAAATTTTCATAAGCAATATCGCTAAATTATAAAGACATTTGTTTATTTTAATGACATACATTAAAAATAAATTTTCACTGGCGAATTCTTATATGAATAAAGTCACATGAGGAATTTTACAACAAAAACTGATGAGTTATTCCATTATTGGTTACTTGAATGGGTAGAGTTCAAAGAAATATTCAGCAGCAGCCAGTGGACACAATTAAACCATTATTTTACTATTAACTAAAAACACACCATTGCATTCACTTCAAAAATAAATTTAAAAAATTATCGAAATTTGTGTTGACTCCAAACCAAACATTTTTTCACTAGCCTTTTCCGTTTGAAAACATTTTCGTTATCCAACAGTTTTTCTGTCTATCCACACTGGTTAATTAATTTCTGATATGCGAGCCTATATAAAACACTGTGCGCTTCATATTGTTGCGACTTAATGGCATAAGGGCTTTCAGTAACGCCCCAATTGCAGCGCGCTTTTATGTTACGCATACGCCATGTGGCACAATGGCTCATTACTTTCGCCTTGGGTGGTAAGAAATGGGGTCGGTCGCACTTTGATGCTTGTATTGAGTGGCAAAATGTGTTACATAAACAATGTCATTATTTTCTACTTGCAAACAAGATTGCCAGCAATGTTTGTCGCTGTTTGTACAGGCGCTGGCAATTTTCCTTTTAAAAGTATGAAATTATGAATATACTGCCAAGAATATTTACGACTTCATGTGCTGGCTCCATTGATATGTATACAAATACAATTTTTATGTGGACGTGTCTTAATATTTCACGTTGTTTGTAGGCTTCACGGCGCTCACCTTGTGCAAATTGCCTTTAAAACGCCTAAATGTTTTGCTACGGGCACATGATTTGCCAACAGCCTGCGCATACATCCATCTTTGAACAGCAGCACTGGCATATGCTCCATCAATTGCTTCAATTTTATAGTCACATCTGCGCGCTGCCAAGTTTTCATTTCCCGTTTGCTGTCGATATTTCGTCATGTTAATATTCTACGCCTTTCATCAAAATGTGAATCAGCCAATTTTCCTACTTTTTCGCCTTAATGCCGAAAACCAAGTTCGTCAGCGTGTAAGCTGACGATGTCACAGCAACGTTCTCCTGCTCCGTGCATATGTCAAAGTCAAACATTTACGCACTTCTGTACAACATGTCTACACATGTGCGGGACAAGTGTATGAGAATGGATGCGGCATGAGTGACAGCCGGTTATACTGCGAGGGTTCAAGTTGAATTGGCTAATTTGTAATTTTTATGTGCGTAGAGTTTTTGAAATTTCTCAAACAATAATAATAATACTGAAATCTTCGTATATAAAATATACATACAGCAAAGTTGTTATGTACACATACATAAATACATAAATGGTAACGAATCGATTCTTTTTCGGTGGGCGCATGAGGAGATCGGAAATAGAATTATATTGGCATGAAATGAAATACGCCTTCACATAAGCAAAGCTTTTATTATGCAATTCAATAAATAAATATGTGGAAGCACAATCAATTACTACGCATTAGTCTGATCAATTTATTCTAGAAAATATTTTATAAAAACTAGTGTTGTACACTTTTGAGACTTTGTTGAAATTATCTTACAAATACTTCAGGCAACCCAACGCAGCACCACTGCTTCATAGGGCATTAGGTGAATTCGTTTGCTCAAATCCACTTTATCACTGAAAGACGAGAGAAAGGTATAAATAAGCGCTCTTCATACAAATGTCGTACAAAAGTACCCGTATCTGTGCGGCGAGTAGGAGTTAAGTATGACATACTCCATGGTCTTGTTCGTCAAACCATCTAAATGCTCGGTCTGTCCGCCGAAGTTGACAAGCACACGATACTCCTCAATATTTGGAGCAGTTCTGGAAGCGAAAAAGCCATATAAGGTATAATACACAAAGCGGTTTTTCAAATATTATTGACCGAAACCAACCTGATGATTTGAAAGACTTGCTCTGTCAAAGCCTCATACGCGAAACCGCCCTCCTCCTTGAACGATTTGAAAGCAACCGTTTTCTTAAGCGCTGTCATGGCCTTGTAAACATTCAGTGTGCTACGTGCAACGCCTCGCTGTCGCTGAACATTGAGCGTCTTGTAATTTGAGTTAACGGGCAACCAAGTTGAGTTGCCTCTGCTGAAACCGGCATTTGTCGTAGAATCCCACTGCATTGGCGTGCGCTCGGGGTCACGGAAGTCGCAACTACTCCATGTGCATTCCGCATCATAGTCGGTCATGCCGATTTCATCACCCTAAATTTCGTAAATGGAAATTTTAAAATTTTTTAAATTATCACTGGAAAACTACATCACTTACATAGTAAGTAACGGATGTGCCAGGCATAGCGTGCGCTATAATCGTCATCATATCAGCGCGTTGTTCCCCAATGCGCGTTGCCGGGCGGCTGTTGTCATGATTGCCGACAACCCAGTTGGCTACCTTATGTTTGATCCACATGACATTCATCCAATTGTCAGCAAGTAGTTGAACCATCCTCGCCGATGCAGTATTTCCTAAAAATACAAAGCCGAAATTCATGGGTAGTTGAGTACCGACGTGGGTGCCATTGTTAATATAGTCGCTTAAAATATCGATGTTTGCATAAGCTTCGGCCACCATAGCGCTGTGGAGTAGAGAACACTTTTGCTTAAAATCTTGCATTCATATTCGCATCACTTGTAGTAGACTCACCGTGTGTCGCCGCCATGTTGACGCTGATACTCATCTAAAAATTCACGCCATTCATACAATATCGTGGGATTCTCGGGCTGATCCTTTGTGTAAATATGTTCGTAATACATGTTACTATTTGTGTCGTTGGTCATCCCACTAGGTGGCTCGTCCGGGTATGTGCCATTGTCAAAACGCTTTTCGAAAAAATGTGGCACGGCATCGATACGAAAAGCGTCCACACCGCGTTCCAGCCAAAATTTCATAATCTCGATTAAATGTTGGTGCACCATTGGACTTCTGAGATTGAAATCCGGTTGCTTAGCTAGAAACCAGTGAAAATAGTACTGTTGACGCTGCTCGTTCCAAGTCCATGCCCGCCCATTAAACTCCGAATTCTATGCGAACATAATGCATCATTTATTAAATGATTCGAGCAATATTTACAACAGTTACTTACCCAATTGCTTGGTGGTACACGTTCACCAGTTTGTGGATCTATCTTACCGTCGTCCCATATGTAGAAGTCATCGTAACCATCCTCACGTCTTATAGACTTTTGGAACCATTCGCACTCGTCGCTCGAATGATTTGGCACGAAATCTAGGATAATCTTCAAGCCTAACTCATGCGCTTTCGCCACCATGGCATTAAAATCCTCCATCGTGCCGAAGAGTGGGTCAATTTTCGTGAAATTGATGACATCGTAACCCATATCGGCCATCGGCGACTCGAAGATGGGCGACAGCCAAGTGGCGGTTACGCCTATTTCCTTGAGGAAGGAGAGCCGTGACGTAATGCCATTCAAATCGCCCACGCCGTCACCATCACTATCCATAAACGAGCGTGGATAGATTTGATAGAGCGTAGCCGACTCCCACCAATCGACATCACTGACCGCGAAGGCGCTGCTAACGAATAGCAATAAAATTTTTACTATACAAAGTGTACCGGAAGACATCGCAACGAAAACTGATTGTGTCATTAAGCGCCCACGTTAGGTTATATACCCCATGCGAGTATTGCGTAGCAATCATTTAGTGCCACTTTATTACCCAATTGTTTTCGAAGATGTAGTTGCTTAACCCTTATCGTCTATAGCCATATCATCCACTTGTCAAATATGTCCACATCTAATCAAAGGAAAACTACTTCAAGCGCGAGTGAAAACAACAAATAAATACCCCCATAATCTTATCGATATTGAGGCATAAAAAACTGTGGAAATTTGGCTACTGACTTTACATATTATGCACTAACATATGTGTATTTGGGCCGCTCATGTCTGTAGGGTAGCTAACAAGCATAACTAGTATTATCAAGTAACAATTAAAGGCCGAAGTTTTTCGCATGCTTCGAGAATGTTGTATTGGTCTAGACAATTGCTATATGCACTAAAAAATATCACCAGTTTCCGTAACTCCACTGTGGGCTGTTTACAAATACCAAGTGTGAGAATTATGTTTTCGAAATTCTCATTTCGGCATGCATCCGGTTCTTTCGATTAGATGTATGCACACCGCAGCAAAAGTACTTTGTGCTTCTCTCTTTCATACGATTTTATTATATGTATTTTTTTTTTTTTAAATATTCAAACTAGTTCTAAGTTGCAGCTTTACTAGCCAAACTTTGCTAGAGACACGTACGTTCCCCTTCTGGCTCCTTTTCCTCTACTAAGTGCAAACATCTTCAAAGAGTTCGCTGAGTTCCTGACTGTCTTGCATGCATTTAAGTAAATTAAATTTCTTTATAATGCCTCAGAGCACATTGTCTTTGCCGCCTCCGTTTGTTTCAAACTTTTTCGATTTTTATGTTTGCTAAAATGCAACGTCAATTTGTTTTCGAAGACATTTCAGATTTTGCACTTGGCAACTTGTGACTACTTCGAGGCGCAAACTGTCACTATTTGCTCGACTGTTGTGAATAGATGCGCGCATATATGTATACATGTGTATGCACATAATATATGCGCCATATGTTAAGCACACTTATGTATTTACATAAGTTTGTAAAAGAGTATGTGCCGAGCTTCTGCGTCGCATTTGCATTAGCTTTATCGATCCACTGGGATTTCATGGCTAAGAGACAGGGGGATATGTGTAAGTACATATATATAGTATATTTATGTAGATCTCATAAAACAGTTTCCTACTATTTCTGCTTAGCTCGTTCTATTGTTATTTGCCTTGAACAGCCGCAGAACTTAGAAAACTACTTGGAAATTGTTTGCAGCACTGTTTCACTTTGCACTCTTGCGACAGTTTTCATGTTAAAAGTAAAAACATGTCATTGACATAGAGCGACTCATATTCCATTAGGTAATATTTAGTTGGATTATGAATACTGTTGGCAGTTTCAAATTTCCACATCGCATACGTCGCTCAATTTTCTTATCGCTGGACTTTTCCAAAAGTGGGATACAGCAAATAACTCAAAGGTAGTACGACTGCTCGCTACTATCTGGTTAAGAGTTAACTCTTAGTTGGTCTGTCGGTTTGTCACGTGAATCAAGCAAGCATACCTTTCCTCGAAGATTAGATAATGACCACCGGAATTTAGTTCTCAAATCCAAATACCGAACACAATGTAATTAGTTTCGTTGACATTGATCGGTAAACAATCTAATCGACTCTATTAATCGGAAATAATTTAGGGTCGATAAGCACCCTTTATTATTTATTGCATTTACTAAATACACTGTTTATAAAAACAAAACAAACAAACAAGTAAGAAAGCTCTAAGTTCGGGTGCAACCGAATATTTGATATTCTTGCAACTTGCCAGGGAAATACTCCAAGGTGTAAAACCAATCATGTAGAGTAAAATCAGCCGGATGTGCGCAAATCCTGATGTAAGCTATATAGGGGCTAGGCCAAGTTAAAATTTATCTATTTTAGGCACAAAGATACACTGTTGTGAATAAAACAAGCTTTCTTATTTTCTAGTTACCCCGAAGTTCTAAAATCTTTATATTAGGTATATGGGGGTCTCAAAGAATTATTGGCCCGATTTGACCAATTTTTAGCATACAGACATACCATTGTCTGATAATGATAGTCCCTGCATTCCAATTATATATTTCATACATTGACCGATATTTTCGGTCAGAAGTCAACTATTCATACTGGGGTCCACATATTCGGTATCTAAAGTCTTGAAAAGTCATCCTGATCATTTATATATACATATACCCTATACCTATCTCGCTTAGTTTTAGCTTATACGCTTAACCATTCGGCGAACGAAACTATTATACTTTGCAGCAATGTGTTGCAGAAGTATAAATACTCTGTTAAAAAAAAAAATTTCAAAATATAATTCAAATTTCGATAATATTCTTTAAAAGGATTGCGGTAAAATTTCACTTAATATAAATGTGCAAAATGTGTAACAAGTTTTCGAAATAAGCAGAGAGCGCCAAGTGATGTTATTCCCTTGAAAAAACAAGACTGCTCTCTCTTCTACAGTAATGAGTGCATTCAAGTGCTAACGGAGCTGCAGCTTCACTAATTTTGTGGTTTGCAACGGTTTTTTTTTTCAGCAAGCTCAAATTAATCTCGCCAAACTTTCTGCCACTCCAGGCGCCACATTCTTTGTGTGTTGTAATATTTATCTAACGGGAAAGTTAAATTAGACGCCAATGGCGCGAATGTAAGCGAGGGTGTTTTGCATAGTTTCTCTTCGTGCCGCTGCAGCTCCTTCCTCTTTTTTCTTTCCTTCGTTGCTTTCATCTCACGGCTTCCCTCTCTTCTTCGCCTTTGTTTTATTCGCATCGCGATAGCGAAACTAATCAACGCCACATTAACGGTACATTAATTCACGCAACAGCAAGCAGGGAAGCCAGAAGTACTTAACGCTGAGGGCCCTGCAGCGCACCGCTCCACACCCTTTCGGCCGCCACTTGGACTTTTGCAATTACGCAGATTATGTGCGTTTATCTTTTTAACTCAATCCCATGATGGGTCATTAAATAAATAACTCTACAACCGAACTCATCAACGCTCGCCGACCCTGTCGCGGCTGTTTCAACATAGGCTTAGCGCCTTATTTAATTTTTTTTTTTTTTTTTTTTTTTTTTTTGTTGAATTATTGCTCTTCCTCTCGCATCACTTTCGCTTTCACGACTCATCTGTGCTGTTGTGTGGGTGGCATAATAATCTTCTCGCGTTATTATTAGGTTATTTGCCTGTTGGCGCGCCCGCTCCGAACTTTATGACAGCATATCCATCATTTACTTGATCTTAGCACATTATGCCTTTCAAGGGCTCTTCAACGGCTTAAGCGCGTGCCCGCATACATTACGCTTTCTGATTGACGCCGCAAAAACTTGTTTATTATCGTAGGCGTTTTGCCGGATTAGTGCGGAAAATTTCACGTATCGTTAAGTATTGGATATTCATAAGATATCATCACAAATATATGTTTATTTATATATAGAAAACAATTTTTTTTAACATGCATACTACTCATCCTCAGTCCGTTAGTGACTAATAGCTATATAAGTATAAATATTTGTGTGAATTTTGATGTTCTCTTAAGCTCCCACTTGAGTAATTAATATATAGAATTGGTACTCAAATCTTGGAGTACAGTATTGGAGGAAAAAGACAATTTACAGTTGGGTAGTAAGTTGGAAATACGTAATGTGAAATATGTTCAAGATCCATTTTTATATGCCCGGCTTGGTTCTTTTTACTAAGAAATCCTCTATGAGCGAATACCCTTTCATCAACACTAAAAGAACGCAATTCTTTAGTTAGTAACCGTGGAAAACCGTAGACCGAATCAGCTGATACGATTTAACTTTTGACAGTTTAGTGTAAAGCATACTCACTACGTGCCCTACATTCCACTTCTAATGCCTGTGGATGTGGATGTCCGAGAATGTTTTCTATACAGCTGAGAGTAAACGAATAGAATGGATCGGCTTGTGGCGTTTGAAATATGAATTTGAATATATTTGAAATATTCTTAGACTAGCAGAATCACAGTACACAATTGAACATTGTTCTAAAGTGAAGGAAGAAGAACAACTGATTTCTATATTGTCACAATTGGCATAACTTTTAACAAATTTCTTTTTATACGTATGGTATGTGCGGAAGGGCGGAACGTCGTTCACTAACTGAAGCATAACATGAATAAAGGAAGAGCGCAAAACCGAGCACTGACGTTGAGACAATGCGACCATAAAGTCAGTCTGCAATCAGTAGTTGACTAGCTTAGCAAGCAGACTGAGTATTTTCGATCGTTGGTGTTGCTTAGCTTTTAGTCAACCTAAGAAAATAGTCATTTGCGCCACTGACAAAGTGTTTCATTTCTTATTATGCTCCAGCAAATTGCGCTTATTTTGGCACACATTTCCCTCCAATGCTATTACTATTATCGCCATATCTCATTTACGCTTATTACAAGGTTTTTTGGTTGAAACGCATTTCGGTTGTGGGCAGATCATTTTTTACGAGATAAAATAATTTGAGATGACAAATTGTTTGTAGACATATAAATTGTGCATTGCTTATTTGGGCATAACACAAATGGGTTTTGTTGATGGTTCAGGTCATACAAATGTATGTTATGAGCTATCAACATAACTTGTGCTATGAATTATGTGATAGAAAGTTGGAACATTCGACGGTGGACGGAAAAACTTTAATAAGATTAGAGAGCTTAAAGCTCCGATGTAATTTTTTGTTATTTTTATATTATTTATTATTGTAAGGCTTGATGCTCAGCGAAACTATAAAATTGAAGTAGAGTCAAGCAAAATTTATCTTCTGAAATTATTAACCATTTGTGGCTCAAAACTCTTATATATAATAAAGTTCTAATTCTACAACAAAAAGCAAACATCACTTAATTAAGAATATTAAATAAAACTAGGGTAAACATGACTAAAAAGAAAAAACGAATGTGCCATAAGAAGTCACTCCAACTTGCAAATTATAATAAGTGAAAATCAATGAAAGCAACAAAATATATACAAAATAGCTAACTGCAGCTCATTCCTCGCATGAAAAGCTTGAAACGCTTCGGAGAAGCTGCCAGGCAGCAAGTGAAAATTAAAGCAAAAAATAATAAAAAAAAAAATTAATACGAACTACTTCCAACTAAACTAACTTAATTAAAGCCCCTAACAAATGCGAACTGACAAAGCGCACACAATTAAACGAAGAAGGCGTAATTTTCGTACGCTCAATAAACATACATATCCATTAACATAAACACAACACAAGCATAGCAACAACAACTACAAATCCAGTACGAGATAGTTATGTGTGAGGAAATTGATAGCGCCACACATACGCAATACCAAATCCAATTGAGTTGAACGAACCAATAAAAGCATAGCGTTAGCATATTTCAATTAACTTTGGTTTACGTGCCGAAAGCCTAAAAGTAGGCAACTCAATTCGGCCACAAAACAAAGACAAACAGAATCACTGCTCGCGCGGACAATAAAATGACACCAAAATGCGAACCAATGTTGCGCCGAGTTTTGGTTTACCTCTTTGTTGTTGTCGTCGCTTTGCTGCCCGGCAGTTGTCGGCACTCCCCGCTGGCTGCGGCAACAATAGCGCAATTGAACGCTGACCGTGAGCTGAACCTTGGTGAGTCAGCAGCAGCAGCTGGCGGAGATCTTCCCGAGTTAATGAGCTATGCAAGTGAAAATGATGAAAGCGCGACCGACGAACAAGTCGTCGGTGATATTAGCGAACAGTGGGGCGCAGCGGCGGACGTGGCCACAGAAACCGAGTCCGAACTGCGTTGGCAGCAAATAAAAACTAGGAAAACGGAGCACTCCAATGGACAACTGAGACAGCCGTTGGCTGTTAGGAGGAGCAGAGTTGCTGAAGAGCAAATGAAGCAAGCAAATGTGAATAGACACAGCGAAAGTGGGGATTTGGAGCAACCGAATAGGCCGCTGTTAATTGGAAGAGTGGCGCACAGCTCATCAGCGCTGCCGGTTGCCACCGCACATCAGCATAAACAGCACAGAGCAGGGCATCACTTGCGGCAACCACAAGAGACACAAGAGGATTTGCTGCCCAGCCGCTGGGAGCATAATTCGCCAGCAGGAGGTACGCAGGCTCATCAGCAGCAGCACAAACACAAACGGCATGACAATAATGCAAGGCATGTGAGGCGACAACATTGGAAATACAAACACAAAGCGAAGCATAACAAACGCATGAAATATGCAAGAAATAATGTGAAAGCTGCAAGCGATGAACGGCACAGGCAGCACAAGCACCAGCGGCATGAGAACCAATCGAAGCTTAAGCATGGTGCAGGGTCCGGTGTGTCCAAACAATTGGTTGCTGATGTGCAGGCAAACAACAGAGCAGGTGATGAGTTGGAATTACCTTCTTTGCCCTTAGCTGAGACACACGACGATTGGCATTATCAGAACGATGACGCCAATAATGAAGGCAGCGCATTGTGGCACACTGCCGTTGCAGGCAGCGCAGAACAACGAAGGCTTACTCATACGTGGGAATTGAGTGATGAAATGAGTATACCAGGATTGTTGCCTGAAAGTATGCTTCTCGGAAATTACACTTATTTGGCTACGTCGAAACCAGCCATGCTACAACAACTGACACCAAGCAGCCAACATACTTCGAGCAAAAGTGAGCTGCATACAAAACTAACACAACACAAACTTACACGGCAGCATTACCACCTAGCAACCGAGGCAACAACCAATCACCACAGCGCCGCCGCATATGTAAGACTACCGCTGCTGCCCACTCCAGCCACATACAAGCACGAGTCCGTCTCCTTAGACCACAATAAATGGCACAGCTATGGCATAGATGCGGAACTGCATGCGGCGCCACGTTCGGGACGCCATCGCGGCCGCTACACTGCATTGCCAACGCCTGCTCAGTTGCCGTACAATGGCCGCAACGTTGGTGGTGGCAAGGTATTTCGTTCGTTACCCGATTCGGAGGATTTCAATTACGAACAACATGTGCACCGCATGTTGGCAATACAACCGCAACGGCACTGGCCCGTGAAGCGCGAGGCTATCGTCGAGGGAGACGTCATACTCGGCGGTCTAATGATGGTGCACTCACGTGAGGACACCGTTATGTGTGGCCCAATAATGCCACAAGGTGGCATTCAGGCGCTAGAAGCTATGCTCTACACCATCGATCGCATCAACGAGGCGAGTCTGCTGCCGAACATTACGCTCGGCGCGCACATACTGGACGACTGCGACAAAGACTCATACGGTTTAGAGATGGCGGTGGATTTCATTAAGGGTAAGTTGTTGCATATTTCAGCAGCTTATGGATAAGGCTTTTTTTGGGTACAATGATTTTGAAAGTTATTAGAATTTAAGTTTGGCTGCTGAGCTTTGGATCAAGGCTTTATCGAGGCCTTACAATAGTAAATTTAACAAAAAAATATTAGTATTGGAAAATTCAAATTTTTTTGGATTAACAGCACTTTTTCTTGGCTAGTTTTCGAATGTGAGGAGTAGTTGGAAGTTAAGCAAATTAAAAACGACAACAACAATGCGAATGGATGAAATCAGCTGGATTTAATTGGGAACTATATTTTGCACATTTTTCAGCTGTATATTAAAGGATGTTTGAAAAACTTCCCAGCATACCAATACCCAGCAAGCTTTTCATGAAAAGCCTGACTTAATTTTCAGAAACTTAAAATGAAAATGTTTGTTTGAAATTGCCGAGTTTAACGCTCCTACGCAGCACCTACAACATTTTCCTAAAATCTCATTAAATATTGCACCTCAAGGTCACTTTTCAGCCTTCTGATCATTATTCTTATTAAAAAACCACAGAAGATGGCTCGGCGCTTACCACACATACCCCATATTAGTATCATACACTGCATTCCCTAGAGAGCAGCTCATATATCATATCTCGGGTTCTTCAACGCTGCATTATATTCTGCTCTGCTCCTTCACAATCATAACCTTGTTCTTGTAGTGATATTATGGAGATTAGCAAGACACGAAAATGGCCCTGAAACATTCATGCATGAAATGCGATAACAACAATCTAATTTGAATGTTGAGCTCAACAGTATAGGCATCGATATTGTTGACTCTAACAACAGTGTCAAAACTGCTGTGATGGGCCACAGCATGTCTCATGCGTTCTTCTTTGCTGTCGATGGCTTGCAAATACGATTTACACTTGCTTTCATGGTTCTATTGACTATGAAATGGAATACCTCAAGCACTTATTTGATAATAGATATATTTACACGAAGGACGCGCAGAATATTTGTGTAAATAATATGTGGTGATGCTTAAGTTTATGTCAATATGTATGCATAAATGCCTTATGGCTTATTTTATTATGCCAAACAACTCACAGAACCAGACAACCCCGTCTTCATTGTGCAATTCCAAACGCACAGACGCAGAAAATACCCGCAATTGGCGGTGAATTTATTTATCCATTGGCCTTTGTTATGATTTGGCTAATTTCATTATGGGCCAAACTAACGCATGGCGACAAGCCAGCTAAGTCAGTCAACACCCGCCACCTTCGACTCGCTTTCAACGCTATCACTCGTGAGATGTGTGACAATTTGTCGATGATGTGTGTGTGTAATGGATCCAGCCGTCGCCTTAGTTATCCGGCCAAAGCAGCTGTGATGCGAAAAATTGCCAGTATTGGCAGTTTTGAAACATGGAATTGGCACACAGACCACTTGGCACTTGGCTGCTGGTTGACAGCGCAGACATGCATTATGTATGTGCGTGGGCGTGTGATATTAAAAGCTTTTTCGACACTTATAAATATGTGCTCAACATACGTGTGTGAGCCGGCGTGTGTGTGTTTATTGTGCATAAATTTCATTTTCGATATTTACACGAGCATGAGCGCACTCTGGAGTATTTATGTAATAAGCATTCAGTGGAGATTACTTGTAATCATATTTGAGCGCTTATTCAAGCGTGAACCTAGCCGGAAATTGGTTGCGTATTCGTAGCCAATTAAATTCTAAGCGAACAGCCGTTCTTTGTTTGGCGCCCATTGGAGATTCCAAGTGTAGTCAGGTTCTTCTCTATCTAGTTTTTCCAACGAAGTGGAGATCTTCCTCTTTCTCTGCTTCTCCCGGTGGGTACTGTGTCTAAAACTCTCAGAACTGCAGGGTTTTCATCCATTCGGGCGACATGATTCATAAATTTTCCTTGATCTCGAAAACTCGTAACACCGATTCATCACATGTTGTCATCGTCCAAGTCTCTGCACCATATGGCAGTATGGCGGTGATAAGTGACTTGTAGAATTTGGGGTTTGTGCGTCGAGAGAGGACAATATTTCTCAATTGCCTACTCAGTCCGCAGTAGCATCTTTGGGCAACAGTTATTCTGCATTGTATTTCGAGGCTGACGTTTTTATCGATTTTAATGCTGGTTGCAAGATAGACGAAATTATCAACGACTTCGAATGTGACGACTGTTTGTTTGATGATAGGAGATATTTGGTTTTTCTCTCGTTCACTAACGCTATGCTAACTAAAAAAATAAATTAAGCCAATTGAATAAAAAAAATTGTATCTATAACATTTCCTAGCGACAACTAAATTTGCGCCCACACACACACACATAAATAAACATCAAGCATCTCGGGAATGCATTGCGGCCTTGTGTCAATCAGAGCCGTCACTGGCCGCCTGAATGTGCGCAGATAAAACGGCAAGCACATTATTTATTGCGGCATCTTTCCGCTGCTGTGCCTCTATCCGCCTAGTGCTGTCCCCGACGGCGTGCCCTGCTTTTAGCCACACACTTCACCAATTTCTATTATATAAGTATGTGTAGGTGTGTGTTGGCTGTGGGTGTAACGAGCTTTTGCGATTACAATTGAGCTGCGGCTAAACGCGCCACACACTGCACATGTTTGCGAATCTTGTGGCGTGGCTATGTATAGTTAATTTCCTTTTTATTGGCAACTGGGAATACAACGCTGACTGGCTTAGCGAGCGCTCGTTTTTGTTTATTCAGCTGTGTAGCAACTAATTTGAGTTAATATGGCCTGTGGCATGTGGCATGTGGTTCGCTGTTGGACAGAGGTTAGTGGTTGGGACCGCAGCGCGAACTTTGTTCAATAAGTGCGTTGTTGGTTTTATTTATTTATTTATATATTTGCTTTTCAATTGACTTACCAGGTTTTCCCATTAGCTTTTGACCCTGCTGCTGCTTCCTTTTTTTGCTGAGTAATTTTTTTACACTTATTTTTTTGTTGCGCTGTTCATGAATACACAAGCACAACAAGTTTTCTATTCATTTATTCATTTTGCGCACCTTTTCTGATTTATCGCTGCTTTTTATGTTGCCTAGTTTATACGCGCTTCTTTGTTTTGGCTGCTCCCCATCGCCACTTAATGTGAAATTAAGTTCGCTTAATGACTTGTGCGAAATCTCTGCGCAGTAATGTTAGACAAATAAAAAAGGCAAATCAAATCAAGATTACATGAAAGAGGCAATCTAGATAAAAAACGAATTAGCTGGCGAAAAAGTTGCTAAAATAAAAGCAAAACGCACACTCGCTTGTGCACTCGTTGCTGGCACGAATTCTCCAGCGGCAACGAGGCAATTTTCAGTTGCTTTCATTTCTGCTGATTTCTGACGCATGCATTTTAATGTGACCTTTTCGTCGCCAAAGTTGCTGAATGGCAAATCTGCTCATTTGAATATCTTCAAACACATTGGATGTTGCTTCAATTAATTTATGTAATCTCTGCAACATGCAATTAACACACTTTTGCTGTGTCTCAAAGCCTAGACTAAGTAGATTTGTAAACAAATATGTATCGGCTGAAAGCCATCCTGTGAGTCAAATTTTGTTAGTTCGCTGGTTTATCAGCAGAAAGTCTTTTCTAACGGAATACAATCACATAGTCTAGCTAATTAACAGATCCATTTCTTGATATGTTTCAGACATCGCGCTGCTGGCATCATGCAGCGTTAGGATAAGGATCCTTTAACGTTGCGAATTCAGGAATTGATGGTTTAATATTCAGTTTTGAAAAAATTATGTAAGGACAAAATATGCGACTTTCAACCAGCCACAGAGAATGTTGGTGTATAAAAAGGATTGAAATTGGTTGGCTTTTGAAATATTTTAGAGGAGTTTTAAGAGTCTTTGAGAAAATTATATACTCAGCATAGATATCAAGCAGATACAATATAGTATACAAGCGGCTTTTAGGAGAGAAGAAGCATATAACATGGTTTTCAATAGGAACGCTACATCAGTAGATCGATAGAGATAGCAAATGACGCCACATCTTTCCTGCTCCTTTGACATTTCCCTTATTAAGATTTGCCATTTCATCAGGGTGAGATATACGATCCAACAACGAGTAGAAATTATTAAAATTTACTAGTGGTTCTAGTTTTCAAGAGCGCTACGTCGAAGTTAGGGCCGTCATAATCGTCCTGTCAGACCAATCATTGAGCGTCTAGTGAAAAAGATTGAATTCACATACAGTAGAAAATGTTCCCGTGGCAGGGAGGCAAAAAAGTTTCTGTAGAGTAGAGAATATTGCTGCCGCTAGCGCTTTAATTGAGGAAGACACAAATCAGTCTCTCACACGTCGTTATCAAGCGTTGGGCATCTCAGTGACGTCATTGTGGCAAATTTTGCGAAAAGAACTTGGTCTACATACTTTCCCAAGATCGAACTGACGCAAGAACTGAAGACGCTTGACCACCAGAATCGTCGTATGATACGGATTTTCATCGATTATTCTCTTTCTGGCTGAATGGCTTCGTACTCCATGAGCCACCGTTGCTTCCTGAAAAAATTACGGTTTGATGCGGTTTACATGTCGGCGGCGTCATTGGACCGTACTTTTTCCTACATGCTCAAGACCGGTACTTTACTCTGAATGGCAATCGCTACCGCTCCATGATAACCTAATAATTGGATGATATCAACTACATCAAGCTTATGGTCTGCGCCAACGAGCCAGCGACAATGAACATCATATAAATATCGAACGTGAAATTGCAGCAGTAACGGGCTATGCTTGAACACCGTCGAAAATTGGGTTCAGCGCCTAGACTTTTGCAAAAGCAATTCCACACATTATGCCAACGAATATACTTTCACAGGAATAAAGAAGTTCGTTGCTATCCCAAACAGTTGCTTTATTAAAAAAAAAATTAACCTTAGCAGCGCTCTTATTAAAACCCCACTACTATGCCTGCGAGGAAACACTTTAAGTATATAATATATGTATATTCACTGTCCTATATTCATATCAGATATGTTGAGAATAACACAAAATTATTACCAGCGTTTTTCTGAACTTCAAAAAATTACGTTTAAGTGAAAATTGTTGAAATCTTCTTTTTTCGGGGAGAGTTCGTAGAATATGGATAATGACGTGCTTTAAAAAATAATTTAAAAAAACTGGTAAAAAATTTCAAATAAAAACAAATCGGTAAAACTGACAACACGTTTTCACACTCAAACGCCGAGGCGCGCATACATTTATAACTATTTATTCATTAAATTTCAAAAATTTAATGCAATTCCTATTTCGACGAAGGCACACTTTAAGTCTACAACAGGCATGCGTTATAGAGCACAGCACCGTCTGGCCAGCAGCGAGTCTATATGTACATATTTCTAATAAATTTCAACAATGACTCGCAGCAGAGCTGCATATAATGAAAACTGGAATGCCACTTACAAAAATTACAACAAATATTGCAAACAAAAGCTGCCTTTAAGAGCAGTATGAAATGGTCAAGAAATTCTTAGCACAGAAAGCTAACTATGCAGCATATTTATTTTTATTATGACACGACAGTATTGATGCTTTTCTTTGCKTAAACAAATACAAGTGAAATACCTTGGCAGCTATGCCAGACATTTTACTGCTGGCATTTAGTTAAAATCTGCAATGTTTTTACTTGAAATCAACAGAATTTTTGCAAAATACTTTACGGCGTATGCAAGGCATTCACTTTGAATTCACTGTGAAGGTCGCTGTAATGGAATGTAATGGCATAAATACGAACTTAACAGTTTTTGAAAGCGCGCAAGCAGCTAAGAAATGTGGGCAGACATGGCGTATGAGTAACCAGTCGGTAGTCAAGTGCCTGTAGCGGGCAGTTAAATGTCATTTAGTGTGTACTAAGTTCAAACAATAAAAAACATTCTTAAGCAGACGCACACGCATGCGTAGACATATGCTCACACTATCACTAGCGTGGGCTGCCTGGCTTGCGGTATGCCAAATTGGTTTTCAAGCGTCTGGGAGCAGCTTTAATTGCATTTGCGGTTACACGCAAACAATTTATGTGCGGCAACTACATATAAACGCTTTTCGGGTATGCACTTAATGGAAAAATAGGCACTTTAGCCATATGAAGCTTTAAACAATGTGAATACAACGGGGAGAAAAAATTAAATTGCTAAATATTGTACAAAAGGACTGCACGAGTTGACAGCAGTTCAGCACTGTTGCTCTTGTGCATAAATATATGTATAAAAATTTATTTTTTCTTAAGATTTTGTTTGTTTGTTTCAATACATGCCTTCGATGTACAAATACTGAACGCATAACTTCAAAAAATTTATAAAATTGGTTATTACAAAAATAAAAAATAAAATATTCTGTGATAATGTATTTTCTTTAATAAATTCTGTACATTAAGAGCTACGCTTTAAATGTAGAATACTCACAATTTATTTTCATTTCGCTTGACTTATTCCAGGTTCCATTAGCAATATTGACGATGCCGAGTACCACTGCAACAAGACGCAGGTGCGGAAGGTAATTTCCGGCGTAGTTGGCGCTGCCTCTTCCGTAACATCCATACAAGTGGCGAACTTGCTGCGGCTCTTTCGTATACCACAGGTAAGCTGCGGGAAAAGGAAACAAAAAGAAGAAAAAACGTTAACTTCGGCTCCACCGAAGCGAATATACCCTTCGCAGGTGCATTTCTTTTAGTAACTATGTGTTCAGTTTATATGGTAGCTCTAGTAATGCGATCTGTAAAATATTTTCGGAGATTATATTATTGCCTTCAGCAGTAGTCCATGTCGAATTTCGTGAAGATACCACGTCAAATGTGAAAGTTTTCCATACAAGCTCTTGATACCGATCGTTCAGTTTATATGTCAGCTATGTGTTATAGTGGTCCGATAACGGTAGTTCCGAGAATTGAGCAGCTTCTTAAAGAGAAAATGACGTTTGCAAACTTTCAAAACGATATCTTAAAAACTGAGGGACTGATTCGTATATATACATACAGACGGACGGACAGACGGACATGACTAAATCGACTCAGCTCAACATACTGATCATTTATATATATACTTTATAGGGTCTCCGACGCTTCCTTCTGGGTGTTACAAACTTCATGACAATCTTAAAATACCCTGTTCAGGGTATAAAAAAATGATTTATGAAAGTGAAATGAACGGCAAGATTCTTAACGGTTCAAATGCGGCTTTAATATTGAATAAATCAATAAGATGTTATACACAGAAACGGTTACGCATAAGGTTTAAATTCAATTTAATATTCTATGAACACCTAAACGAATATAAGTTGATTTCAATATATTCAGTCTCCCTTACTTTTCTAGGGTACAAATTCATATTCGAAGCGAATAAATTTCAATAACGCTAAATATATGATGAATAACGAGTAGTCGCCGCTATAATGCGAAAATCAAGAAAATATATTTAATATAAGAGCGCATAAAATATAGTTTTACGATATATTATCGCTCCTCTGCAGCTTAAATTTAAACACCTTCATGTCGCACACACTAAATGCAACGCTTTTAAAGATATGAAAGTATCCAATATGCTTGCCGTGAAAATACAGTTTCATTGCGCTTGGAACCACACTTTCACACCAATCAACAGCGCGCACTTCAATGCTTTTATTGCCAGTAAGTTTGCATGGGTCACTCATACGCCATGTCGCCATGTTATCATGCAGTAAAATATCCGCTCAAAGCCAAGTTATATGCTATCTCGCTCACTGCATGCCATGCGCCAGCGTCAGCATAAACGGAGAATAATAAAACTGTGAGCTTATCGTTTACACTCAACAAATAACAAAAACGCATGTTGGTGGCATAAAGCGCAAACATTTATTTTGTGTTTTATGTGCGCACACATATGAGCTTGTAGTTTAACAGTTTGTTAATGCTTTGGGCAAAAGTTAGCTATGATTAACCTTGCAATACTTGGAGTTCACCGCCGGTTGCTAGTCAGCAGCGTGTGATTGGAGAACTCTCCTCTCTTAGTGTTTATTGCTTTAACTAACGGCACACGTATTGGCTAAGTAAGCATTGTTTCAAGCGTTGAAAAAGTTCTTCAGAAATGCAGCAACATAACATTGTTGCTCAACAATGACTTACAAGCTAGTTGCAAGCACGTTTCAAACTTGGCTTGCTGCACACTCTCAGTCATGCTTTCCATTTGACTTTTTACCTTTCCCACCAATTTAATTATTTTACCAAATTTTGAGATGTGTGTGCGTAGAAAACATTCAGTATATATATATGTTCAATGTTAATTTTTAACTGGTCAAACCATAGCCATGATTCGGCGGACAGGGCGTATACGTAATATGATAGCTTTTGAGCCACAGGCAGAACGTTCAATGCTACTAACATCTTTCACTAAAAGAAAAAAAAATGAAGTTTCGCCAACGATGTAGATACAAAAATAAAAAATTACTAAAAAAAAAATTATAAAAAACTATTAAAAAAAATTAAATTTTATAAAAAAAAATTAAAAAAAAAATAATTTAAAAAAATTTGTTTTATAATAAAATATTAATTCTGTTTTTTTTTATACATTTTTTATTTTAATTTTCGTTCTTTATAATTTTTTTTTCTTTTTATATTTTCATGCCTCCATAAGTAAGTTATGCTTTTTGCTATAACATAATACCATAATAGTAAAACTGTTATAATTTGTCTTATAGCCTTAGGTCAAGCGCCTTGCTACCAAATGCCTCAGAAGTTACTCTCTTTACCGACACGCTGCTTTTCCAGTCAGCATTTATATGCCGTTATCACAACGCGTGCGTGCCTTTTGCCCCGTTTCATTAACTTGAAAGCACTTACTTGTTCAATGCACTCGGCACAATGCTCGCTGCATAAGAACTGTGCGCTATAAAGTTTAAACTTAATAGCAGCGATTAAAATAACAGCATTTACTTGCATATTTACTGCCTGAACCGCAGTTGAACGGCATCTTTGTCACATAACTGCCTGCTTTGAGTTGTTTACTTTTCATTTGCAAACTATAGAGTTTGTGAAGGAAGTAAATATGCGCAAAAAAGAAGTGGCCACAAACCTTCTTTCGGAGAGTATTAAAAAAATTTAGTTCAGACAGCGAATATTAATTTCTATGATTATCTTTCGAACAACAATTTTCTTCTTCTCACAGAAAAAGCGAAAATTCCTTATGTATACGGCAGCACACTCATTGCCACAACGATATAGCCATTAAGTGCGCCCACTTCATTAACGATCATCGACGGTTTCCAGATCAACCCTTTGTTATTATAGCTTGTGCGTTTGAATGTGTGGTTGCTATGAATGTCTTCAATATATATATTTATGCATTAAATGCCTTGCATTTCAATAATAAGCTTTAATTATGACTCAATCGAAAGCCTCGGGGCGCGCGCGAATGACAGCGTAATAGGAAAAAGCAAAAGTTTTGACATAAAATCAATGAATGCGCAGCGCATTAAAAGCACACAAACAAAGGAAAGAGTTGTGCATACAAAAAGCTAATAACCTAATAAATAACTGAATCAACATTTACACAGCGCGAGTTAATATTGAGTGGTCTTATATACACAATTCATATTCATAACATTTGCGCTGAGTGCACCTATTCAGGAGGGTGGTACCAGTGGGTCAGAGTAATATAAATATCAATTATTTCTAGACAACGCATTTAAATTCATCACCAATAAAATAAAGAGTTTAGAGACACAAGAAAAAAAGCTTTTTGCCTAAAAGTATGCTTCAATCATAATAAAATCACAAAGCAGCGGACGGAGGACTGGGAAAATTTCATAAAATTGCTAATCTCTCTCTGAAAAGGCACCAGAAAATTCGTAAGTGACTAACAGTATACGTTGACTTGCTCGTGTTCTGGTCCTGCCTGCCCTTCTTGGCCAAATGACTGATATTTATTTTGCATAAAGAAATACATCAAAATTCTAATTTCATTCAAAATCCCCAATTCTTCCAGGTTTCGTTCTTCTCCACCAGCCCGGAACTGAGCAACAAGCAGCGCTTCGAATATTTCTCGCGCACGATACCCTCCGATCACTACCAGGTCAAGGCAATGGTGGAGATTGTCAAGCGCATGGGCTGGAGTTACGTCTCAATCATATACGAAGAGAGCAATTACGGCATAAAAGTAAGTAAGAAATGTATACTCCACAAAAATATGAAAATCGCGTTTATCCAAATGCTATTGGCAATGTCAAAAGTTTTAATTAAGACTTGTCACTTGCCGCGGCTCAAGTCACAAACCGTTTTCGATTGCTACTAATTTCCGCGTAGAAATGCTTTTTAGCTTTGACACTTGGTTATTAGAACTTCATTAAATTGCATTGTCAGTGTTTCTCTGCGCTCGCTCTGCAGTCATGCCAAATGCGCTCACAAGCGCTGGCTGCTAAAATTCCGCAATTTTGAATGCCTGCGAAATTCAGAAAACATTTCAAATGCCACTGTATTAATTAATTTCGTGACATTTCCGCTTAACACTTGCGATTCCTAGCAAGCTCTTCTGCACACCATTCAAGCGCCGCTCGCAGAGTCAATGTAATATAATGGCTTTCCTGCTGAGTGTGTTGACGTAACGGCAATTGCTCCTTGCGCTTGCTTTCACCACCTCACTCTTACTTCTTCTCTTACTCTACTTCCAAATCAAACAGTTTAAATGGCTCCGCAACAGCCAGCGGCAAATTATAATGAGTACTTCGCCACGTTGCAAGCACCTCCCACCGTATTTTGCATGAATCCGCTTAATGAGATGGGCTAAAAGTGGCAAAAGGATTAAATGCAGCTGCAAGCGGTTGACAATGCAACAAGCAGTTGCTCAATTCGAGTGCATTTTTAGAAAATATTTCTTCAGTGGCACTTGATTGCTGATTGAAAAGCAATGCGTTTAAGTGTTTCCTTTTAATTTATATCCTCATATACTTTTCCCTTCTCTTCTATTCATTTTACGCAGGCCTTTGAGGAGCTGGAAGAGCTGCTGGCGCGTCACAACATCTGCATCGCTGTCAAGGAGAAGCTCGTCAAGGACTCCGGCGTCGCCGAGGAGATCGCCTACGATAATATTGTGCAAAAGTTGCTCACAAAGCCACGTGCTAGAGGTGAGTAAAGTGCAGCAGCCCTAACCAAAAGCCACCAGCATAAGCTCGACAAACATATTTGATAACTTTACAGTTTCGTAGTTATGAGCAACTTAGCAGACGTGCCCACAAAAAATTGCGCGTAAAAGAAAAAAAAAAACAAGAGAATTTATAAAAGTGCAGTACGTGATAGCCCTTACTCAGTGTAGTATTATTTCCACTTTTCGTTTTTTCCACCTTTGCTAAGCACTACTTAGCTGTCAAAAGGAAGTGCGATAACAAAGACGGAAGTCACGAAACATTTAAGCTCTAAGTAATGTGTACGTAACATTAAACTGCCATCCTTCATGCTGCATGCATCACGTATGGCGGTTTGAAACTATTTTCGCGACCACAATGGAGATTTAATGCAAAAGCTAGACCACATGTGCATGCAAATCGAAAAACTATTTGGGCGGATTAGATGAATTTTACTAAACTTCACGAAAAAGAAGTTTTGCTCACACAAAAGTTTATGAGCAGAAAATTAATAAAGTATAAGATGTGAAAAGTATGATCCGAAGGGAAATAAAATTGCTTTTCAAGCAAAAATGTGAAATCAGTACAGAGAAATATACATTAGAGCCGATTGATTTATTGGTAGCCAAAACAACCGGAAAATGGTATAAGCGGATGCATATGTCCCACGGATCATTCTGAACAACTTTTCCTAAGAGAATATAGGTCCAAAGCCAGTTTGAAGCCAGCAATTTTTAAGACGAAATTTTCTAGGGATCATGAAATATTGTTCGCCAGTCCTCGAGATATCCGAATGAAATTTAATATGTGGGTGTGTGTTGATATTAAATTGTTATATATATATAAATATATATATACTTGTCGAAATCGGCTAAATCGAACAATTAAAACACTTATCTCCCCTAAAATCGATTATTCACATTCTTTAGTCTCTTAGAAAAAATTGTTCTCAATGATCCGTAGAACATTGTACGCATACACGATTTTATAAGAAAAAATCGACCCGCTCTGATCTTTGTCCCCGATAGACTCCTAAACTTCTGAACCGATTTTAGTAAAATTTAGCACATTTTGTCCAGTTCGAAGCAACTTGGAAGATAGGATAGTGAAAACAATCCATAAATAAAAAATGTAGCAAAAGCTCTATTAAATGGACGTTCTATTAAGCGGTCATATCCGTTAATATTGTACGGTCTTAACTGTACAGAAAGACTGACAACAAGACAGATTCAAATTTAGACCTCATGTACAATGCTTTACATTCTTTTACCAATAAAAACGGTTTCGCCTTTATTTGTAAATGAAATAAATCTTCACTGTATTAAATAATTTAGTACATGAGTAATAGTATAACACGTATACCGCAGCAACGCGTGGCCGGATTCACTAGTATATACATATATGGCTAAAATATACCTGACTCGTTAGAACATACAAGTATTTAGTACTTCTCGAGACCAGCGGACTGATACACAATCTTTGCCACAAAACACACTTCTTCGCCGAATTAGAAATTCCTCAAAACTTTAAAAACACTACTTAATTACTAAGTAGCCACTTACGCAGGTTTGCATACATGTGATCAGCGCAAATACTCATCCCGCCACTTAATATTAGCTACCGCTGAAACACTTTACTTGCAAAAGAAAGTGTAATAAATATTAAAAATTTCCCACATTCCGTCGCGCCGAATTACACCGCTATGCCGCGGGCGAGCACCACACTCAGAGTTTCATCAAATATTCAGCACTCGCTCGCCACCTCCACGCAAAATTAAATGTTTGCGAAAATTTCTTCCACCAAATTAACTTATAAACTTCGTGGAACACAGACGGAAAGCACGCCCCGCCTGTGGCGCTGCAGGCCGCCAACAGAGCGCCAAATGCCTGCTGTATATAAAGTCCAGTGCGGTTTGCGGGGTTTGAGCTAAGCCCGTCCAGCTCAACAAAGCTGCGCTGCTCATATGGCACATTCCTATTGCCCACTTTCCCATGAACTCAGTCACTCACTCAGCTATTCAGTCAACCGTTAATTTATTTGATTTACGCGCCGATTTGCAGCGTGGCTTGTAAAAGTTTGCGAAGGCTGTTGCTAACCGCCAGCTGTTGGCAACTACAACGCAGGCAGCTAACAAGATAAAAGATTAATTTAAATTTTATGAAAACTTGCAGCTGCTTGTTGGCTAAAATAGAACAACGAACGAGCGCAACACGAAGTGACAAACAGTAGTTCTATTTTGGAGTAGTGAGTAGTTGACGGTGGGTGTAGCTGAACATGATATTGCAAGACAACAGTTAATTAATTTGTGAATTTGGTTTTGAAATTCAAAACACACAAAAATAAAATTTATTGAAGAAGTAATATAAATGTATTGTTACTGCGATAACTTAGAAAAATTTGCTCTTTTGGCTTTGTGCAATGTTTATTAGCTTTTAGCAGATGGAAAGCTAAGCAGGCTCTACATCTTCCAATGCGCTTTATTCCTCGTTGAGCCGTTTTTGTATCGAAAGCGGAGCAGTTTCGAAAAGTCATCTGCAAATGCTCGTTCATAGTTACTGTAACTGCTTTGAAGCACCGATTCGAACTTACCTAATAGCTTCTGCCTTAGCACAAATTCACGATGTGATGATTTGATATCTCTTTGATTATATTTAAGGGTAGTTTCTTGTCACTTCTGGCGGAGTGGAAGAGTTCACGAGCTCATCGGGAAGTAAATAGGCGAATCCCGCATGATGGCGTCTTTTCCCCTTAACTCTAGTTCCAAGTAATGATTAATTTTTTGAAAGAACTTAAAGAATGAGGTCCGTTACGCAGATGATGATTTTTTTTAATCCAAATAAAACTGAGCTAGTTTTATTTATTAGGAGAATATACTCTTCCCTCATTGGGAAACTCTAAGCTTTAACCGGTGGACAGGGGTCTTATCCTTGATAGAAAGCTCTTATGGAAGCCAAACAGCTGGGAGTTTGTGAGGAAGGCATCTGTCGTCTTATAGTGTTGTAGGAGAGCAATAAGCAAGATTTAGGCTTTCTCACCAAAAGTGTTTCTCTGGCCCTATGAAATCGTAGTTATGACGTCAGAGTTTGGTGAAAGGCGCTTAGAAAAACCAAATTTGCTAAGTAGTTGGAACGTGTTTAAAGAGTGGCCCTTATCGCCACACAATGCCATTCGCTTTGGAGACTTGTGGGCGGCGCAAAGCCGTTGGAACACCACTGCTCTAAGCGGAGGTGAGCTCTTTCACGGATGGATCAAGGTTAAAGGGGAGAGTTGGTGGTAGAGTCTTCAATTGGAGCTCTCCATCAGATGGCTGCCATCAAAGCAGCAGTAGATATATTGCTTTGAAGTGCAGCTCACTTCAGAGTGGTCTGCATGCACTCCGACAACCGAGTGGCTATAATGGCTTTAAGCTCCGTGACCGTGCGCCCAAAACTAGTCAAGGAGTCCATGACCTCATTAGCACCAACTTCAAGATTCATCAATATTAGACTCTTATGGGTACTCGGTTACACCGAGGCGCTGGTCATTTACCAGAACTGCGAGATACTTCTGACCCAAAGTGAACCATGTGAGGTTATACGAACTACTGGCTCTTATTAAGGTCTATTTGGCTGCAATTGTAGTTATTCTGACCGGATACTGTCCAACATATTTTCATGCGGTGCGGCTAAATATTTTGTCGGGCGCTCCCTGCCAAAGCTATTTGGAGGAAAACGACGGGAATCATCTTATCACTTCCTTCTCCATTGCCCTGCTTTTGTCAGACTGAAGTTGAAATATCTGCAAAGGCGCTGCCTTAATAAATTTATTGTAAGTACAAAATTCTTGGTGGAGTTTTAAGAGTTTATTGGTAACACAAAGGAAAACAAGAAAAATATGTGTTCAAATGAAATTCATCGATTTTGGATCAATCCTACGAGCTAACCTAACTAAACCTAGCGAAATTCAACACTGCAAACAATTTTATATAGATATACAAAACTACTTTTTCGACTATCCAATATTATGTCAAATAAAACAGTAAAAGTGTTTTAAATAAGTTGTAAACCTAATGGACAATCGCGCTAAAATCACAGCTCAGCTTTTCACTTTAAAATAAAATGCTACTCGTGTGTTATATAATTGGATTCATTAACCCCATTATTGTCACATGTCCGCTGAGAATTTGATAAATCCAAAATTCAAAAATGCCATTAAAACAATGCGTTGCACATTTAACCGCTCAAGGCGAGTACAAATGGTGAGGGGCGGTGAAACACTTTCGGAAACTAACTTTGAGCGCAAAAGGCTTACAATATCAAAATGTTGGCTGACCAACCACACACACAAACACACTGAAAAGCCACAATTTAGTAAAACAGAAGTAAACTACAACAAATCGCATAAAAAAGTCACATGCACACGCACACATGTGTAGTTGGTTAGAGAGAATGTCTGCGTTTGATTTATGACATTAAATATTAAGATAGCAAAGGCGCATGACCACACTTGGGGCAGAAGGAGGGGCATACAGAGAACGAAACTTGTGGTCGCTGGGGATTTGAAGAGGCAAATTGTAGATATCAAAACAAATATATCTCTGGCTAAAAATTCATTATTTCTATTTTAAGTTATAATACGTACATGCTTTTGATTGAAGAAGAAGCATAAGCATGCTCTTCGCTGTAAAGTGTTAGAAATGACTTTGTTGTGTTGAGATTTTTTAAAGTCGAGTACTTTTCGCACTTGATCTTTGCACAATAAATCAACAGCTTTTCTTATTTGACTTATGCAGGATTTCTGAAGGTTAACGCAAAATGATTAATGATTGAGGACTTCAAAGTGCCTAAGAATTTTGTAACATGTGGTTCTTTTGCGATTTTTAAAGCCTTTTCTGCTGTCAGCTGCTTTTGCCACGCATTACATACAGTTGAAGTTAAATAAAAATTCCTGCAACCATAGATTAATATAAATTTCTCATCTTATGAGCAATAAAAATTGCCCCAACTATTCAATGCTTCTCATTTGCTATGTCTCACCTTCTTTGCTGTCGCAATCGTGCATACCATTATCAAATTGTCTACCTTTCTGCGAGCACCTTTCGCTAAGGCCCCACACCACACATTTCCATATTGTATGAATGAAACTACATTTCATACATTTTCTCCTCTTTTCAATCGCCGCTGCGCGCCACTCAGCCGTTCCATTCTAAAGTGCAAAATGCAAAGAAGTAGCGAAACCAATAGAGACGCCAGAGAAAACGAAAAGTGTCGTTTATTGCCTTTATTGTCGTTAAGATATCTGACAACCATTGACTATGTCAAATTGCACGTTCAAGTGACAATGCGAATGAGTTGCTTTGAAAAATGGCTGAATAAATGGCTATAGCTAAGAAAAAGCTCAAAATGGAAGCAAATTCAAAGTGCAACGAGGCGGCAATAACAGATAATCGGTATGGTAAAGCAACAAAAGTTGCATAGAGAATGAGTTGTAGACGAAAAAGAGTTAAGATAGTTTGACTAAGTTTCTTCAAGAGTGAGTTTTCAGTATGTTCAGTTACGAACCCCTGCACAAAAATTTGAAGCCATCGTACCGCATACTCATCATCAAAAGGCTTCCTGTGAAATATTTTTGCCATAGTTTAGCATAATTAGAGACTCTTTTTAATTAAACATAATTTAGTTGATTAAAAATATTTCAGAAAAAATTCATCAGCGCCTATGAACATTAAATTTATTATCGTTCCAAAAAATTCTTGAAACTAGGAAGCAATGAAAAATGGGTTCTAGAGCGATATTTTGACAATCATAGTTGATGTTACATGGCTAAGAGCATATGCAGAGGCACATAAATTTTATTAATGGATATTACAATTCCATTTACCTTCATATAGAGGCACGCACCAGCACATATACACACAAAAGTGCAAAAGTTATTATGCTTCGTTTTTCTCATGTCTACGAATTTTTCATTGCTTCCTACTTGCTGTCAACCCCACACATAACTGTAACGCTTTGCTTTTATCCAACTGATGTAGATTTATGGGCAAAATTAACCTTTTCACTTGCTGCTTTTACCGCTTTTGTTGCTGAAGTAGGTTTCAGTGTTTTCATTTGATATTTTCCATCAAGTCAATTCTTCTTAGAATAGTAACTACTTTCGTAGGACGCATGGGTTCTAGAGCGAACATTTCGACTGCTCGGCTTGGGTAGAAAAGGTAAAGGCTCAATTAAGACGCATTGGGGCGTAGCATTGATAATAATTACAATACCCTTCACACTGTGTATGCATACCAAACGCATAAATATGTGTGTGTGTGTGTTTGTGAGCAGGAAAAATGTATCAGCTTCACATAAGCTGCCGTTGGGGTTGCTAAAATAAATAGTGTTTTCTCCATAGTAGAGCAAAGCCAACGATAAAATAAAATTTATACAACATCCATTTTGAAAATAGGAGTGACTGTGCATGTTTTCGCAGAGTTGGCGCTTAGGGAAAGTTAATATTGGAACGATTGTAAGAAAAATGCTGATAAATGCCGCTTTTAGTTACCTTTAATGCAAATTTCCTTGACTTCTTGCGCGGCAACGGCATTTGAAGCATTTTCTTCGACATACCTTTCGCGCAATGCTGCAAAGGTGTGTGTGTGCTCCCCTCTTTGTTTAGCCGTGTTTTAGCTTTACTCACTTGCGTTGACTCAAAGTGCCAGAAAGTAGGTCATATTATGTACCAAGCGTCTTTGATAGCCATCAAGCCCATATGTCACACAATTTTCTTGAGCCATCAACACTTTTTTCCGAAGCATACACACGAACAAGCGAAGCGTAACAATCACACGTCTAACCTACTTTCCGAGCAGCGCGCAGTTGCAAAGGCAGGAAAGTGTGGCAGGCGCCACATTCAACCACGCAGTGTGCTGCATATACTTCTTGGCATTCTTCGAATTTCGCCCCGAAAATGACTTTGCAATTTTTCCAAATGTAATGCTTCGCGGCGCCTCTGTCTAAAGTCGAAATATCGCAATTTTTACTTAATTTTTTCACCCTTGCAACATTTCAGTGCTCCGTGTGTGCCTCTGTACATTCATTTAAACATTTACAACAACACAGCAACAAGCCGCCTGCGGAAATTGTGTTGGCCAGCTAAGCCATGTGTTCGCAACTAACCATATATCCCACTTCTATGCAGAACTATGGCAGAAATGGAGCGAAAATTAGTTGCCACAAAAAGTTGCTCGCTTTTGGGCTGCCACTGTGTTTTTTGTTAGAGCCAAACAGGCGGTTTAATGATAAAAAAAGCTCTACAATTCCATTATTTTTTCCTTCAAGCAGGAACAAAGTGCGTGCGGCGGCGTTGTGGTGAATTTGTTTTTCGAACATGTTTAAACCTTAAATTTGCCACGCCAGATATTTGTGGCAACATTGTTATTGCTTTTTGGTGAAACCTATATCTTTGCTACGTTAAAACCTTTTCTCGTTTGAACTGGTGTATAGTTGGCAATTTTAATCCAATAGAGACCCACGTGTACACTTAAAGTTTGGAGAAACTCGCGCGGGTTATTCCTATGCCTTTTTTTTTACTGATGAACCGATTAAAGAAGTATATCCGAAGTTGTCAGATGAGGGGGTTGATAGGGCATGCAAATAGATGACCAGTGTCATACGGAGACTCATTGCACGCATGACATATATTGGATACGTCGGGGTCTATTCTGGATAAGCAGGAGTTTAACCTGCTACAGTATCAAAAACGAAGCTGCTCAAGGATCACTCTCGTTTCTAGAGGCAACTCGCACTCTTGGTCTGCAATGGGTGGTGGTTTGACTCCGAGTACGCCATTCAGTGGACGGGAGTCTGTGAAGGTGTTGATGACTCCGCTGGAAATGGCGGTCAGTGCTTGACGGAAGCTTGTCGCCGACGTATTTGAGAAATGAGAGGAGTTCATTATGCTCCTTAACTAGGATCCTACGGGCCTCACTATGCAAGTTTTCAATAGAAGACATCAAAAGGCATCGTGCCGTAGTCCAGAGTGCAGTTTTGTGACAGGTCTAAAATTTCCTCGTCTGCGTTTCACTGCATCCAAGCGACCAGTAATAGCTCTTGTCAGAGACAAATTAAGGCAGCTTGTGGGATTTTATACAGATCACTGAATGACAAGATGTCATGTGCATAGATCAGCGTACTCAATGGATGTGTTCAATGGATCAATTTCGTCTTTGCGACCAAAGAGCAGAGACAACAGAGCACATAATCCTGGATTTCCCCAAAATTACAAGAAAAAGGAGTCAGGCAATTGGGCAATTAAATCCGCTGAGAAAACAACAAATTAAATCCATGAGATGGCTTTACTAAGCCTCTTTCGTGTAACTGGATTAAATGTTGTAATAACAGTAGGAAGCAGAACCAGGGTCCCAGCATAATGTTCAAATTTTAATATAATCAAATGATGCTCTGCTTTGTGGAGAGGCATTCAAATTAATTACGAAAGTGCAGACAAAGCGGAAAATTGCTAGTGTAGAGCCTAGAATTCAACTAATCCACTTAAAATAAAAACGTTTACCGCAACTAGAAGCCTATAAGTCCATTTTCAAAAACAAAAGAAAAAAAACAAAAAAAAAACAGGTTCATAGCTTGCTTACGGATTCTTCAGTTAACTTATCTTGTAAGACCCCACATTTTTTCTATTCTATCGACACATACACTATAAAAGCAGTAGAAGGTTTGCTTTCGCTGCAACGAGAGCTCATTTTTATCCTCAGATTTCAACCCAGGAAGCTGTTATGAAGTTGTCAACGTTACCACGGTTATAATAACATTGCTATTTGATTACATTTCAAGGTCAGCGCACTAAAATTGACACCGCAGATTCGTTTGAAACTATCTTTATCCTCATCGAAATGTGTTTCGTGACCGAAAACATAATCAAGCGGCATTAGCGTACTCTTAACAAAGCACAGCAGTTTTATCAAACCAAACTAGTCGTTCCCTATCATTTAATGGATTTCACTTCTTTTTCCAGGTGCCATTATATTCGGCTCGGATCAGGAAGTGCGTGAGGTGATGCGCGCCGTGCGACGCAACAATGCGACTGGTGCCTTCTCGTGGATCGGCTCGGACGGCTGGAGTGCGCGCAACCTGGTATCCGACGGCAATGAGCCGGAGGTAAGTAATTGCATGGTTAATGAATAGCGAGCGCTCGCCTTTTATAGTATATTAAGCGTGGGAGGGCACATGCGTCAGTGCTGCACAGGATATGACCACTTATAATGGCAATTGGCCAAAGGCACCTCAGCAGCAAGCATCAGAAAACAAGCATAAATGCAAATAATAGTTATAGTGTACACAAGGGAGCGAATGACTGAGCGAAGGGGAGCAAAAAATGTGCTGCGCCGGCCTTAAACTACTACACACACAAATGGACGCCTTAGATACTCGTGCCCCTTCCACCGTGCATTGCTGTTGTATGAACGGAAATTGTGTTAAAAGTTAGGAGCATAGGTCACACACATGCATGTGTGTGTGTGTGAGGGTAAAGCGCCGGAATGAGCAACAAATTGATTAATGAATTGCTGTCGGAATCACTTAGACCAGGTCGACTGGCTGTGGTAATCACATTTTAGTTGAGCAAACACCACAAATACACATAGCCATGAGCGCCGAGACGTGAGTGGGCGTTCTAACAAATGCTGTTCCAAGTGTGGGAGTGCCGCCGACAGACAACTTAATGTAACCTTTTAAGCATACCCAGTTTATATAAGCCCAGCTAACGCAGACAGCTGCCATTCGCCAAGCCTTTGCGGCGATAACTTCTAGGACCCATGACCGCACACGTTCGCAGAGAGATAAAGTAATTATAGCTGCTTGAGCATTACCTTATTCATTTTTTATGAATTTCGGATCATAAAGAATACATACATATATATTTTTATACAAAATTATTTTTTATTTTGGTTTTCCGCAGCAATGCTCATTAACAATTTCATTTAATTGTGATGGTTAAATCTGATACGCGTAGTTCGGAGCACAAACAAGTGCTTGCATGTAAACAGATAATGCAAAACTGACAGCAGCGCGTATATTTATATGCGCACAAATGCGTTTACAAGTGTCGCCGCTGCATGAGCACGCAGCGCACGGGGTAACGGTGCGTATGTGGCTTATTTACACACAATGCTTTCACGACTGACGACAAGATAATTGATATTAATTGTTGTTGCGGGCAAATTTCTTACAAAATCGAAAATCGAAATGACAACAACAGCCATACAGACAATCGATTTAATGTTTAACTGACGAATTAAATACCATTATTGACTTCAAATTAACTCAACTCAGACTTAATGCACAATTATTGAACATGATTTTATTAAAATGTCTGGAAATTGTACTGACAAAGCAGGAGGCAATTTAGCCTAGATATTTTCCCACACGGCTTGCATTTCACTTTCGTTTTGCTTGTTTTAAAGCGTTGAAACTTGGAAAATTTATTGAATTGACTTTCTTAATTAATGGAGCTAAAAAGTTATTAGAAGAAGTCAAATAAAAAGTCCCCAGCCTACCATTGTAAAACAATTTTTTTTGCTAAAATTAATTTCTTTTTGATTTAACATGCTTTCTGTCTGATTCTATATCCACTCACTTCACCTCTTTGACACTTATCACCTTCTTTCACTTTTTTGAAATCAAAACCCCCGGTTTCGCTTCTCCAGTGTGATGTGTGTGATGTCATCAAGTGTGTGTCTGCATGTGTGGATGTGGAATGTTCTTTCGTGTGATTTGTACTGATATGGTACAAATGTGTGGGCTATGTTGGTATGGTGTATTGAAGAGTAACAGTGTTGTGACTTCGCGTACGGCTGCACAGAAGTAGTGGTGACTTTTTAGGGGGAGACTTATCTCACTTAGCCACTTCGCATCAAGGGTAATACGCAGATAATAGTGACCCTCTAACTTTGCAATAGTATTTTTGTAGTATGATTTGCCTTTTGCTTGAAAATAGGACTTCATGTCGGTATTCACCTCTTCATTTGATGAAAATTTCATCCCAGTTAGCGCTTTTTTGAGATCTAAGAACAGAAAATAGTCATGGGGGGCCTAGAGAATTTGGCGAATAAAAAAGCGACTCAAAGCACAGTTCATGGAATGTTGTCTTGCTTTGGTGAAACAGCACTTTCTTGTGCTTGTTTTTCGGCGATTTTGTTCTTTAAACGATCTTATAATGCCACGTAATAAATGCTATTGAATTAGTTTGTCAGCTACAGTCGACTCGGATGACTGTCGATTGGACTACGGAGTGAAATGATGGAGTCACTCAAAGACTTGGGCTCCTTACGCTTGAAACTTTCCAAATACTGCTCCGAATCAGCGCCATCTATATCTCAGGACTCGTTAACTGGCCGTAAAGATAAAAGTAGACTAATATAGAAACGGGGTTGAATTCCAGAAATCATTTTAAAACAGAAAAATTTATTTGAAATTCTTATGCAGCAATGGCTCTCATTTCAAATCTTTGTGTTTGTAGCAATCCATTCTGTCCATTAAAATCTATTTATATATACAATTACAGGTTGAGGGCACCTTGTCCGTGCAGCCACAAGCGAATCCTGTAAAAGGTTTCGAAGAATACTTTCTAAACTTAACGGTGGAAAACAATCAACGAAATCCATGGTTTGTAGGTAAGTGATTCGAGCATATTTTGTTTTCTTTCTTTTCCCATATAGAGTTAATTCTTCAACGTRATTTCAATAACGCAAAATTTTTGAAAATTATTTCACTACAATGGTCTACATAGAATTCTGGGAGGATCACTTCCAATGCCGCTATCCCGGCAGTCTGAGTACACCATACAACAATTACAACAGCACGTGCACTACCCACGAGCGTCTCTCCAAGGACACAGACTTCGAGGATCAGCTGCAGTTCGTGAGCGATGCGGTGATGGCATTTGCATACGCGTTACGGTGAGTTGACCTCAAGCAAATAGGAGAGTGTTATATGTAATAGAGTACTAAATTATTTATATAGCTAACAAAATAGTTTAACTGTTAAAATAACTATTTACCACGAGTTTCTGCACGCTCTAATTTAATTTTAAATTTTTCCTTTATTTTTTATTTTGAATATTGACAGCGACATGCATCGCGACCTCTGCGGCGGCCGACCCTCGCTTTGCGATGCCATGAGACCCACCAAAGGCGCCGACTTACTCAAATACTTGCGGAAAGTGCAGTTTCAGGGTAAGTAGCATGTGAGGGAGGGGCTAATTTAATAATCTGGCAATCAAGTAGAATAGTTGAGTTATGATTAGAAAGGATATGGAAGTGTGCACTTGCGTTTTTTCAGTCACTTAAGTAACAACTTTCTAGCGTACATCTGGCTATATGTATGAGTCGTATATATGCCACCAGTGCAACGAAACCAGCTGTCACACACACATACACACAAAATATGCTCCGCATAAGCATAGCATACATGGAAATTGGCATGTGTACTTAGATCACGTACCCTAATGACACTTTGTAATATTTCGCTGTGAGAGCAACGTGCTGGTGTGCGGCAGGCTGCGAGGACGCGTTTCGCTGACACCCTGGCTGTTGCTGCAACTAATGCGGCTGCTGATGTGCTCCCATTGTCATTGTCACAACGAGGCATCCAAGTGGAAAATTGGCTTTGTTGCTCCGTGCCCGCTCGATCCCGCTCTCCGCGCGCGCAGGCAGCCGCACAACTTCCGGTGCCACCAGTCCAGTGGCCGCGTTGCTCATCATTGAATTGAAAATGAAACTCAATAAATTATTTTATAATCATAAGAGCGCAAAAAAAGAAAGAGAAAATGTAACAGTAAAAGGAAAAATTGCTCGTCCGCTTGGAAAGGGTCGAAATATGCGTGATTGCGCTGTGTGCGGCGCTGAGATAAAATGGATGGCGTTGCCGCTAAAAAGTTACAAAAGCAACAAATAAACAAATGAAAAATGAGCGTCGCACAAAGAACAACAACACACAAATTGCTCTCGGTATGTGTGTGTGTGCGTGAGTTTATATGCCGTTATGTGCGTCGTGATTAGATTTGCGTTGCCTTAACATTTCGCCTGGCGCTCTTCAGTGGCTGGCTTGTTGCTTGCGCCTGATGGCTTCAGCTGATCGGCGGTTGCGCATGGCACTATTGCAGATAAGCGAAATTGGCAGCGCTGAAAATAAATAGGCGCGTTCGAATTTATAATGCGCGCGTGAAAGGGCGTAATAATGAGCAGCGTTGAATGAAAAATTGTCATCAAAACTTTTGACAGCTTAACAAGCAGCAACAACAATGTATTGCTTAACCCATTTTAGTGCGGCCAACAGCTGGCAAATAACACACAGGCGCATGCACTGTTTATGTATGTTGTATATATGATAGAGATACAATTGGGTTTTTGTCCAGCTTGATTTCATATACTTATAAGTTCATTTTTGTTTTAAGTTATTTGTTTTGAATTAATTTAAAAGTGTAATCCTTTTTAACGCTTTCCAGGCCTCAGCGGTGATCATTTTCGCTTCGATGCCAATGGCGATGGTCCAGCGCGTTACAACATCATCCATTTCAAGCAGTCAGCGGAGGGCCTCTACCACTGGGTCAAAGTGGGTGAATACTACGAGGGTGAGCTGCGCTTGAACATGACAGGTATGAATAATATATCAAATAAACGCTACTGATATGGACTAGCAAATGCTATTTTGTTGGAAAATGCTTTCCAAACACTTTAAAAAAAGAGTTTTTAAATTTTTTGCAGCTTTTAGGCGCACAAACAGAATTTTTCCTTTCATGTTAACAAATTTAAAATTAATGAATCTGTTTATTGAAATGTAAAAAACAGTTATAATCATAAAGTAAAACAGGAGAAAGCGTTCACTTCGATTGCACCAAAGGTGTAATATCCTTCAGAAATACAAAATATTCCTTCCTTAAGTTTGCATGGCAGTTCAGTGATATAGTTCTTCGATTTCAATAATTTCTTCAGAGATTCCACTATTGCCTCAGATAATAACTCGCATCAAATTAAAAATTTTTCAATACAATTATTTAATTCCGATAATTCAGATTGTATGGCAGCTATATGCTATAGTAATCGGGCAAGGGAAATTTCTTCACATATTGCAGCACTGCTTTAGAAAATAATCTATACTAATTTTCGTAAAAATATCTCATCAAATATATAAGATTTTCATACAAGGATTTGACTCCGATAATGCAGTTGGTATGGCGACTATGTGCAAAAGAAACCCGAATTGCAAAATTTTTGTTGGAGACAATGTCATTTCTACTGAGAATTATCTATGCATAAATTTGTAAAGTTATATTTTCAAATAAAAAAGTTTCTCATACAAGTATTTGATTCTGAGTGATCAGTTTGTATGGCAGCTATATGTTACAATTTCCGTTATTAGCGATTCCGACAAATGAGCAGCTTCTTGAAGAAAAAAGGGGCAAAATTTCAAATCGATATCTCATAAACTAAGGAACTAATTCGCATTATATTGTCTCCGACGCTTTCTACTGTGTGTTGTCAAACTTCATGCAAACTTAATATATGCTAATCAGAGTATTGAATAGAGGGCTTACTCTTAAATATTGCTGAGATAATTTTCAGCACTTTTACGAGCAAGCAAACAGTTATTCAATATTATTTATCAATCAACCGAACAATCTTCTGCGAGTGTAGCAACTTGCGGCTTTAAGCGCCTATTTGTCAACCTCCATGCTCGCTTGTTTAGCCTTCAACAACTAGCAATTTGTTGCAAATGGCAAATCCATTTCAGCATCACAAGAGCATTTAGGCGCACTTGCTGTAAATTTGCTCGTACTTATTGCAGCCGCATTTGTAAACTTATCTGATACACATGTACGCCTCGCTTCCTTGCACATTTTTCTGCCAGCACGCGCACACACACACTCCTCTACACTTTATTATACGATCTCATTATATTCTATTCTATTTACTCGAGTTCATTTGCTTTGTTTCTGTCGCACATTTTCATTCTTTTCTCATTGTTGTTCTCTTCCATTGCAGAAGTCCAATTTAAGCTGTTGCATCCGAAGCCACCTGAGTCCGTCTGCAGCTTGCCCTGCGAACGCGGACAGGCCAAGAAGTATGTGGAGGGCGAAAGCTGCTGCTGGCATTGCTTCAATTGTTCAACCTATCAAGTAAGTTCAAGCAAATTTACAGTTGTCACTTAGTACGGCAATGCTTGCCAGCGCCAGCGCAGTATTGGCACACAAACAAAGTCGACACACACACACACGCATTCGCATGCATGCCCCTGAAAGGGTGACAGCTGGATCAGCCGCAAACCATATTGAGCGGCCGTGGCGCGGAGAGGGCCATCAACTGCCGCTGAGTTGTGCAGATAAATTGAAGAGCTTTGTAGAGTAATTGATTTGCTTGTTTTATATTGGTAAGGCTTTTACTGCAGCACATTTGTATACCGCTGTACAAATACATTTGCGTGCTTGTGTGTGTGTGTGCTTATTTCAGCCAACTGCAGCTGGGAAATTGGATTTTGATTTAGAAATTATGCTGTAGCAAATTGAATTCAATTCACTCATTGAACCCAGTTGAGCAAAGCATGAATATCGCTCAGCTGCTTGTAAAGCGAAGGTCGCCTCGCCTTCAAAGCGCGATGCTTTTCTGAGTCAACCTCTTTTAAAAGGGTAAAAGAAGCGAAGAAGTGGAATTTTGCAATATTCTGCATAAATAGTTGCTCGCAGTTTTTTGGCTAAAATATTGAAATAAAACTCTGGAAGTAGGTAACACGCGTTGCTAGGAGCTGAGCTGAGTTGAGTGCTTGGACGCGCATCAATATTTAATTTAGTTACGGTATTGCGATGGAAATTTGTCCGTGGAGTTCCCAACCGAAAAATCCTTCTCTTTATAAAAGTTTATTTAAGTTTTACAGTCCAATAGCAGCCAAACTTTTTATATCTTATTTTACTTATAACTAGTTTTACAAGTTTTAGTCACAAAAATGAAAATACTGTGTAGTCGACAAAGTCTTTCAATTCTGGCCTTGCGACCACGCTTGGACCACGATCTTTCTCGCACATTTTTGTCGTATTTGATGCATTCTTCGTCTGCTGTTACCATTCGCTTCAGAAATGGTTCGATTTCATTTCGCTTTAGTAAAGAATCGCAGATGTTCATTAGATCCATTAAATTTTCACAGGCAATTCATGTGATACCCAAACATCGAGTTTTTTTTTTTTTTTTGTAGCCAGCCTTTTTTAAGTGATTCAACACCGTTTGATGATGAATGCTAAGTTTCTTAGAGAAGTGATGGCTTTTATGTGCCGACCCTGGTCAATTTTTTCCATAATTTCATCGACTTTTTCAACGATAGATCGAGAAAGCAAGGTGCATCTTTCACATCGAAATTTCCAGAATGAAAGCTAGCGAATGCTTGTTGTGCTACACGAACTGATACAGCATCGTTTTCGTAAACTTCACCAAATTCATTGTTGGCTTGCGTGACATTCTTCCCTTTTTTAAACAAAAATTTCAAAATATAACGATTTTTTTCATTATTTTGACTCATTTTTGATCAGCTTTTTCAACTTCCGCGGATTAAATTTTTTTTTGTGAAATGAAGCTTAATATCTCACCTTTCCAACACTGTATGATATAACACAGCGTGAATTGTAGCTCCGGACAAATACGACAGCTATTGACAAAAAACGAAAAGACTTTTTCGACTACCCAATATTTAAAACAAATTTTTTTTGCACTGTTTTTGAAGTAACTCTTTTGGAAAAGCAACATAATTTTTTTTTTTTTTCCGAAAACTAAACACGAAAATTTATTGAGCGCAGGGCAATATAAAAATTTGCAAAACTATTAATAACTCGCATCCGATTGCCAAGTATTGCAGCCTCACTTGTTACATTCCAAATAGTAGCAACGTTTATTTGACAGCTTCCTTCTCGTTGTCTTTCAATTACATATTTACAACACTTCGTCTAGATACGCCATCCCATCGATGAGACACAGTGCCTAACTTGCCAATTGGGCACTTTGCCCGATGCCAGCAAGCAGCTCTGCCAGACAATACCGGAAGTATACTTGCGACCCGAATCAGCTTGGGCGATTGGCGCGATGGCCTTCAGTGCCACCGGCATTTTGGTCACGCTCTTTGTTGTTGGCGTGTTTGTGCGGTAAGTGTGCAACAAGCACTAATACATATACATATAAACATATACTCACTCTCTGCATCCTTTTATTTACGGTGTCAATTGCCAACTGTCGAATGTCAACAATTGATTGCTCTTTGTCGTTTTCTCGCCTCTGTTTATTTCCACCTCCTGTTTTTGCTTTATTTGTTTTTTTTTTCGTTTGCTGCCAAGCCAACATGCTACTTAAGTTGTTTTTTTTTTTTTTTTTGTTTTTTTTTTCGTTTGCTGCCAAGCCAACATGCTACTTAAGTTGTTTTTTTTATTTGTCGATTTGTAGAGCGGGCAACTCAAGCTTTTCATCAGCGCCGGAATTTTTTGTGTTTCATTTTCTTTGTTTATTTATTTATTTTTGCAATTTTGGTATTTTTCGAAATTTTTCTCCTTGTCTTGGCTTGATTTTCGCTGTTTGCTTTTAAATTAAAAGGACGATATGCTTTGCCGAGTTGCTTTAAATATGACAATTTACGTTATGTTTATTTTTATCGGCCATTTCTACAATTTTGCAAGAAATACTTAATCGCTTGCTAAAGAGATAGAGCGATTTGTGAATTATTACTTCAAAAATATATAACTGAAATTTTGTTTCCTTTAATAAACATTTTCTCTGTCCACTCCTCAATTTTTCTCGTCCCTTTAATTCCCTTAGCCACAACGACACGCCCATTGTGCGCGCCTCTGGCCGCGAGCTCAGCTATATACTACTCGCTGGCATATTAATGTGTTATGCCGTTACATTTGCTTTGGTGTTGAAGCCCACGAACATAGTGTGCGCCATACAACGGTAAGTTGCCAAAGAGCTTTGCGCTAAATGATACCGAAATCTTTTACTAGTAAAAAAAAAATTAAAGTAAAAAAAATAAAAAATTAAAAAAAAATACTAAAAAAATAAAAAAATTAAAATAAAAAAAAAATGCAAAAACTATAAACATAAAATATTTCAATGCATTATATAAAACTGTTAATTGCATTTCTGCGTTTTGTATCTCCGCCAGCTTCAGCGTCGGCTTCTGCTTCACCGTTGTCTACGCCGCGCTGCTCACGAAAACCAACCGCATAGCGCGCATCTTCAAAGCGGGCAAACAATCAGCGAAACGACCATCGTTCATAAGTCCCAAGTCACAATTAGTTATCTGCTCGTTCCTAATTTTCATACAAGTAAGTGCGAAATCGATGACAATGGCAGCAAGAGCGCACAAAATAAATGCGCCAAAGCATTCCGCGACGCAGCAGCTGCTTCGCCACATTCCGGCTTACTACAGCTGGCATGTTGCATGCAACCAACACGCTGCCACATCGCATATTTGCTCACACACACACTCGCACTGCTTTCTCACACATATTTGCTTATGTCGCGAACAAAAGCACTTAGTAGCATCCATTACCTCTTTTCTCTAGCGCTGCTTTTGCTCCGCCGCGCCATTCATCAACACAATAGCGCTTTACTTTGCCATTAAAATAATGTTTACATATTTACACACACACACACACATACAACTAGAACTGCATTCGGTTTTCCTTTTACTAATGACCGTTCTTTATGTGATTTTCTCCCCGTCCTTCGTGTTTGCTGCCATTGCAGATTCTCATTAATGGCGTTTGGATGGTGATTGCACCGTCGCACGCCATGTACCATCATCCGACACGCGAGGATAACCTGCTCGTCTGCGATTCGTACATCGACGCTTCCTACATGATCGCATTCTTCTATCCCATCGTTCTGATTGTAGTCTGCACGGTGTACGCGGTGCTAACGCGCAAAATACCAGAGGCATTTAACGAGTCCAAACATATCGGTAAGTAGTTGGCGCGAGTTTGACGAGCGTCTGGCGAGCTTCAGAGCTTCAACTTTAGCGCGCTTTCAACTTCAAACCGCAGCTATTTACCAAATCAATTAAACGGTTGTAATTGGTAGACAATGCGTGATTTGATTTGCCGGTTGTAAAGCGTGGCAGAAGTTTGCCATTTCATATCGGTATATTAACCTCCACTAGAGCGGGTCGATTTTTTTTCCTGTAAATGCGATTTTTCCTTTGATATGTTCTATGAATCATTCAGAAAAACTTTGCAGAAGAGACTGTGGATGTAAAGCCGATTTCGAGCCAGAGACTTTTAAGACTAAGTTTGGAAAATCTGAGCAATCGATTTTATGGAAGATATAGTTCTCCGATCTCCCCGATTCCGACAAATAAATTGGCAGTAGAATATCAAAATGCACCTAAAAATTCATTCGAATATCTCAAAAGCTGACGAATAAATTTTTGAAACCCTTAAGCAACCTGCGTCTTAAAAATCTGTGGCTCAAAATCGGTTTTCAACACAGTTGTTGCATAGAACATTTCTCATCTACGTTTTTTTTTTATTTTTTGTTTTTTTGGTTCCCTATAAATCGGCCCGCTGCAACCGCCACACCGCGATATCACCAATATTTGACTACTTGTCTCTTAAAAAATTGTCTAATTAATATAATTCTATTTGGTCATATTCCCTTTCGCAATCGCTGCACTGGACGCTGCCACTTGTGGACAAACGACTTCAACTGCACAAAACAATAATTGTCCAACACCTGTGGCGATTTCGCATGCCCATACATCTCGCCTACGTTACGATCACTTGCGATCATCGCCTCCTGTACATTTTCTGTTTTTTTTCAACCAATGCGCTCTCTTCCGATTCCATCATCTCTATCATCAACGCAGGATTCACCATGTACACCACTTGCGTCATCTGGCTGGCTTTTGTGCCGCTTTACTTCGGCACCGCCAATCATGTGCCGCTGAGGATAACGTCGATGTCGGTGACGATAAGCTTGTCGGCGAGCGTTACGGTGGCGTGTTTATTCTCGCCAAAGGTGAGTGAGAAACAACTTAATATTGTGATCGATATGACATTAGCGGAAAATGCATGTGTGTTTAAGTATATAGCGTCTACCAATAGGGATGAGGTGATTTTAACAGCTCGTGACAGCCACTTTTGTTTTTGGGGTTATAGTAAACTTTGTTTGCCATTTCATCTTGTTATGTTATTCACTTTGATACAACGCTTGGAACTTGTCCAAGATTATTACGCAAATTGACGTTTTTCAAAATATTCACTAATTTACGTTTTCAACGGGCCTTCATTCTTTCGAAATTAGGCTGAAAATGCCGTTACCATCAATAGCGAGCGTGATGACACGATTTTTACCGACATTTTGCCCAGAATTTGATGCAAACGACGCGAACGACCTCTAGCAAAACCTGTTTTACAACTTTTACAACTAAATACGAAGACTTTGGATGCAAAGATTGGCGACGCGTAAATGTCGTAAAATTATCAACACAACCACAAAAAAAAAAAACCAACTCCATTTTGAACAATTTTGAGCGTTTTACTGCATTTTAACATCACACCGTTCTTGTTGGTAGCCTCTGTGTTTATAAATATATTGGGCAGACGGAAAACTTTTTCGTATGTTTAATCAAATTTTAAACTTTTTTTTTATATTTTTTGGTAGCACTGGAGAAAAGACTTTTTCGACTATCCAATATTATCTCTGAGTACCTATATTATATGCATATAAAACGCTAATAAGTTTTAATTTTACAAATTTTCAAGCGACTTGCGCCTTTTTTCATTTGACAGCTCAAATTTATTTATTAATTTTCTGTTGCTTGGAAACTTTTCCCAATTTTTTCACTCACTCTTTTTCGTTGTTCACTAAAAAAAATTATGATCGAATTTAATTCTAATTTAAATATATGTAAATGCATGAAACAAGCACCTCATATTTGTAAATATTTATTTTGCGCAAACTTATTTTTTTTTTATATCAACAAAGCAATTCTCTTACACAAATACCAGCTTTAAAATAAACGAAATGAAATAATTACAATTTAATTTATGCAAATTAAATTCATATTTTTGTTGTAAATACTGCAAAGTTGTTTTATTAAAATTGCCAGCATATGTTATATATGTTGCATATATTCCACTGATTCATATAGGTAAATATATATTTGCTATTACCTTGACTTCAGCTGCTCGCATGACACACCATTAGCTATGATTTAATTAGAGAATTAAAGGCAAACCTTTGTTGCAACATCTACGAGCGCACAAAAAGTTTGTATAATTTCGTGGAAATTAGTTTATGCAGTTTAATTCAACCTTAAACTGCCTTCAAGTGATATTATATTATATGTGGCCCTCAGCACTTGCCCTGACACATATGAGTATATTGTATTTATTTTCCTCAAAACTTGCCATCTACCCTGACCCTGATGTCCTGTTCAGTTTAAAGAAGACATATACCACAATCAAATATTGACCAAACCACAACTGGCCAAATTGACAAAGATCTTCAATATATAGAGAAGATATGGTGAAGAAAGCCGGAGACACTATTCCATCAGTGTAAAACTTTTCCGGTTTTCGGCGAAAAACTGCGACAAGTAATTTTCAAAGGAAGCCAACTGTCCCACATTAAGGGAGTTCTGCATTGACCGAAACAAATGGAAGTCCGATGGTGCAAGGTCATGCATCAAAACTTCAAAGCGAGACTCTCACAGTTTTTGCCATGTCATCAAAAATGTTTGTGGTCTAGCGTTGCCCTGATGGAAGACGAAATCCTTTCTGTTGATCAGTTCTGGCCATAGAATCAATCGTTCTACCAGGCTGGAGCAGCTCGTAGTGGATGACTCCTTTCCAATTCCACCAAACACTCAGCATAACTGTTCGAGGCGTCGATCCTGGCTTTGCGACCATTTGTTGAGCTCCACTACCCTTGGGCCATGATATTAGTTTGTCAAAAAAGTCGTGCGGTATTTTTGCGACTCATGCCCAGCTCTTGACCGATACTACGGCTGCTACTTGCGGGTCTCTTTCGACCAATTCAGCGATTGTATCGCAATTTTCGACGACAGGCCTTCCGGAGCGTGGYGCATCTTCGACCACCTCTACACGAGAACGAAAACGTTGAAAGCATTGTTGTGCGGTGGAAATGGAAACTGTATCGGGTCCATAAACTGCACATTTTATTGGCGGCTTGAGATGCATTTTTGCCTTTATCGTAGTAGTACTGTAAAATATGCCGTATTTTCTCTTTATTTTGCTCCATGTTTGCGACGCTATAACGCACGAACGACTTAAAAGAAACGGCAATCAATCAAACACGTGTTAGCGCGTGAATTGAGCTTTCCAAAAAGGTATCGCGTGACCCGATGCGACGAATAAAACCAGAACTACGCGCTCTCAGCGCCAACTTGCGAAAATACCGCAAGACTTTGTTGACAAGCTAACATTTTTCTCACATTACTGTGCATTCTTCCCTTTTTTATACAAAAATTTCAAAATATAGAGGTGTTTTCATTATTTTCACTCATTTTTGATCAACTGTAATTTTGTTTCTAACTTCGTCGAACTAATTAAATTTTTTGTTAACTGAAGTGTCACCACTTTCCACTATATGTTTTGGCAAACTGTGATGGGTAGCACTGGAGATATAATATATGTACCTGTACGACCGCAACGACATCCGTTGACAAAATGCGAAAAGACTTTTTCGACTACAGAATATATGGAAGAAATGTAAATTTAGTCTACATTTGCTGCCCTGCCGCAATAAATATTTTCAAGTTACTATGTTTTCTGCTTTTCCGAATCATACCAGCATATAAATTCGTTTACCTTCACAAAGAAATAGAAAGGAAGCCTTGAATATTTATCTGACTTTCAACTACAAAGCAGTTAAAACAACTGTCATTTTAGCTTAGAAAAAAAAATAAACTTATAAGGATAGGCATTTTCCAAAACTTGTATGGATTTGTTGATATTTCTCACCGAAATGTGAATATTCTGAAAGCGAATTTGTTTCACACCAGCAAAAGTGCTCATTCGTTTATCAACATTTCAACTAAATTTGCTGACACGCTATCAACTGTCAGCCATCATATAAATATTTGAGTTAGCAACTGAAAAAAAGAAGAAAAAAAAACACAAAAATAACAATAATAATAGCAAATTTGATTTACATGCAAAGCAGACACTCTCTGCGCCTGTATGGGTAAATATGACTTTCTGTGCATGTGCACGTATGCAAAGTTCGGTTGTGAAATTCAATTCAAACACACACAAAAACCGCCCGCATAATAGTTTCTGTGGCACGTGTCAGCTAACTGTTGATAAACGACCACAAGCAAAAACATAATATGACATAAAGCGCAAATCCTTGTGAAATCTACAATAAATATTGTGTGGCCAAAGGCAAATATGGCAAGTGTCAGTGCAAGTCAACTGCCAGATTTGACATCAATTAAACATGAATATGCCATGTTGATGCGCACGACGGCACACAAAGCCTTTCATATGAACTGAGCACCAGTTAAAGCCCAAAAAAATACTTACTTTTGCGTTTTTTTTATTGTTTATGAAATTAATATTGGCATTTACATAAACTGCACTGCTTTTTTTCAGCTGTACATAATACTTATAAGGCCCGAACGCAATGTGCGGCAGAGCATGATGCCGCCGCGCTATGGAAACATGCACCGCGCGGGCACCGGACCGTCGTCCATGATGGCGGCCGCCGTGGTGACAGCCGCTACCTGTGCGCAAGAGGAGAAAATACAAAAGCATATCACACCAACAAATACAGGTGAATATAGCAACAAAGCTAATAACATATATGCAAATCCGAAAGGAGTTTATTTGTCTTTAAGAAGAAGCATATCATAACTCGCTTTGAAAGTATGCACATAACCTACATATTATTTTCTTTTTCCACTCCTTCTCGCTTCAACAGAGCACAGCACCAAGGCGAAGAAGCTCTGTGAGATGGCAACACAGACCATCACAATAACGAATATCTTCACCAATTTGGACAGCATCGCCTACAGTCAGATTCCCTATGCGGATCAGTATGTGCCAAACAACAATCATCAGCAACAGCATGAGCAACAAAGCCAGCAATCATTACACCACCACCCACTAACCGCCAACAGCGAAGCTGAAGTAGTGGCGAATAATAATAAAATCAATCAATTGCAGCATGGCAACCCCAACGCGCTGGCGCACGCCACAAACACCGCCACTGCTGCTGCAACTACAGCCAGCACAGCGGCCAGCTCGACCACAGCAGGTGCGGCAACTAGTACAGCCGTATCGCCACCAACTTTGCATGCGCTAAGCAACCATGTAATGTTGCAGCAACATGTTGCGCTGCACAACTGCAGCGATAGCGCGACTATGTGCAGTGATGGCGGTCGACCACAACTGGAGACCACGAATTTATAGCCCAAAGCGCCGCTAACCAATGCTGTCAGCGCTGGCGCTGCATTAGCAACCGCACAAGCCATCGAACAGTGTGATGTCGCGGACACATTGAAAGCACATGGCATGAATTATGTGCTGCGACAAGAAAGCGGCTGTGAAAGCTGTGACGCACAGCCAGCACAAGCCAAGGTGGGTGAGTGTAATAAGCACAACAACAACAATGCCGGTAATCAGGCTGTCACACAACACACGCTCACCAATAACAATGGCAGCGGCAACGGAGAGGGTGCTACAGAACGCACGACTGCCACCAGCAACAACACCGGCAGCAATTGGACCAGCAGCAGCAGCAGCAGCAACAGCAGCAGCAATGGCGGCAACGGCAGCACGCAGACCGGCAGCAAAAAGCGCTGCGCCATACCGGTGTGAGAGTGCGCGCACTGGCCCTAGGCGTGCAATACAGGCAGCGCAATAAATTGCTGAATTGCTGCCATTAGAGTTTTGCTAAATCTATTTGTAACTGTAAGTAAGTACCAAAAAATAGTTTAAGTCCAATTTATTTCCTTTCAAAGAGTTCATAACCGACTGCTTATGATTTAAGTTTAAGGGTTTATGTGGGTAGCGGCGGTTATGCCTTTGCAAGTCAGGCACAGAGGGTTTATACTTTAGCAGTTCCAATGAAATTACAATGAATTTAGCTAGATAAGTTGTGCTCTTAGTATATTAAGTTAGTTAAAATTGTAAATAAGCAAGTTAGTATACTACTATAGAGTAATTATAAGAGTATGGCAGTGTTTTATATTTGCAGTTTTGGTACAAAACTATTTGGTTACAGAGTTATAAGAAATAATTAGACTGAGTTCCAGTTTATAAGAAATAAAATCGGTATTTATTATTAAACTTCCAAAATTAAAATAACAAATAATTTATTTATTTTTTTAATTAAGCTGTTGAGAATTGATTCAACTAACAGCTGTTCGTACGAAATGTGCGCAACAAGCGAGGCGCCTAAAACTATGCTTGTTGGCGTGTCGCTGTGGCCTCAGCAGCTTATTTTGACTTACTCTACTACTATCTACTGCTCATCAATAATCAAACTCTTTTGCGTTTATTAGATTTTTTCTTAACGATTTCCCAACTCAACTCTGAGCTTTTCTGCTGTTCTCAATATTTTTTCTTTTTCTTTTTTAGAAAATTTAGTAAGCATACTAATCATAGTTAAGATGACGCTAACATGTGATATTATTTAGAACCAAATATTAAGTATTGAGGCCAAATGTAACAATGTATGTATATATGTTATGAGACATAGTTTAAGCTTTTATTATTAAGTTAGTTAAGTCTATGGCGCAAACCAAATGTCTAGTTAATGTTATTTTTAAAATGAAAAAACTCGATTTTGTTACAAAAGGGATAGCAACTAGCATAAGTCCACAAAAGATAATAGATTTCATAAATCGTGTACACTACAATAACAATACTATCCCTTCTGCAACCTAATCAAACGCTCTATTGCTTGGCCAAGTGCTTATGTGACACCTGTACGCAGTAGAGGCAACTAAATTTATTACGTTGTTTGAGCCCAGCAACATAATGAATTTATTTGCAAATAAACTTAACGTTAATGGAAGACAATATATTTTAGTTTTTCTCAGCCGCAAAGCAGAGCTTTCACCGGCGAAAGCTCGTTGTAACGCCGAGAGCTAAAGCATGCTTACATTCGTTATAGAAAAGTTTAGTATTTCTCAGTTGCATAGCAGCGCCCATGTATAACAGCAGAGCTTTCACATATGAAAGCCCGTTGTAACGCATGTAGCTGAAGCAGGCTTTCATTTGTTATAACTTTTTGAGCTTTTCACCTTATCTCAAGGTTAAAAACCCTTAACTTTTTTTATTTTTTAACTTCCTTGTATATTTGCAACTAAAATATGCCTTTCGAGTGAAGAAACTATATAATATTGTACATTGTAATACCTTAAAATAAAGCACACTAGAAATTTATAACCGTAAATATTAAAGCATAAAAGCTATACCATATTTTTCCTAGAGGGTCAGGTTAATTAATTAATTTTAGTATAACTAATTACCCATAGAGATGTAAGATAAGGCAAAAACAAGCATTGTAGTTAACCGTAGTTCTAATAGCTATTATAAATTAATAATGAAATGATTTATGGCAGACAAACCCATGGCCAAAAATAATCAATTATGCAAATTGATTACAGCAAAGGAAATATTGAAAATTCTAATGAATTTCGAAAGAAAAAAAATCGTTACACACAGTTGAATGTTTCTACGTAAATATGTTTAAGTCCATGTAAATAAATAATGCTTGCATATACATTGTACATATGTATAATCGTACATAACCTATTTGTATCGAAGTAAGTACCTTAAATTTATGCATTAACTATGTAAATTGTTTAAAGTTACTCAAATGAATGAGCATGCAAATAACGGTTAGCAAATAAATTTCCACACATTCTAGAAAATATGTAGCATATGAAATATTGAGAGCAAAACAAGTGAATTAATATTCTGAATAAAATAATTGAAACAACTTAACTAAATTTGGTTTCATTAGCGCGAAACTCGGCGCCGCACTTCATGCTTTTATTGAAAAAAAAAAAATGTGCTTAGCAGAGGCAAATATGAATTGAAGTTTGATTAGAAATACGAAAAGACTTTTTCGACTACCAAATATATCCTCTACAAACTCAATTAGCGGTGTCACTCAAAATCAAGGCCTCACCGGCTGCCAGCGTCAAGCTCTTGATGTCAATCTCGGAGCTGAAAACAAGTAAGGGATCGGATTTTTTACATAAATATATTTACAGCTGTGATCACGTGGGCTGTACTCACCCGCTGGCTTTAGTTGAGTCCAAGCTGCTTATCGTCAAGGTCATGGCAGCGGGTAGCAAGACATCGAAGTCCTGCTGCAGATCCACAGTGCTTGTGTCATTGCCAAAATTGGCGATGTATACGAGGGTGCTCTCACCTGTCAAGTAGCTGGCGTAAAGTAAGAAAGTATGTAGTAACCAAGTAAGTGTAGTTTAATATTCAGATGTGTACCGTTTCAAAGCGAAAAAGTTGTTTGCGAGTGCCTTATATTTGTACGAGCCCTCCTGTAGAGTTTTCGAGCTTTTTCGCAGCTCAATCAGTGACTTGTAGATCTTCAGATGTGAATTGGCGCTCGAGTTCTCCACGTCCACATTGAGGGTTTGGTAGTCCGGTGCAATGGGTAGCCAAGTCTTTGAAGCGTTGGAGAAACCTTGTTGAGGGTTGAAACTGTTTGTTAGGAGAACACAAATATAATTATACTGAGCTGCGCTTACCAGCATTAGTGCCTGCGGTCCATTGGAATGGCGTACGTGACGGATCGCGCGTAAAGTTTTCATATATATCTTTGTTTGAATTGCATGCAGCGGGGTCAACAGTATCCTCCCATGAGATCACACCATCAATCATGCCCAATTCCTCACCCTTAAATAAAATCTTATCATAATCACATGCATCGAAGCCAACAACGTCGAACTCACCTGATATGTGACACTTGCGCCGGGTAGAGTCATGACCAGCATATTCATGGCGTCCGTGCGTTGCACGCCATAGCGACTGGCCGCGCGACGTTGATCGTGATTACCAATCTGCAAGTAATGTAAAAGTATTACAACATCAGCCATAACAGACAATCCAAACTGCACGCACTTACCACCCAATTCGCTGTACGTCTCGCCGGCATGTTCTTCAGCCACTCATCGACCGCCTGTTGCACGTATGCCGCGCTCACACCCTGCTTCAGCACGGTAATCAAATTGAAGTTGAACGGCAAATGTGCGCCCTCCACTGTACGGTTGCCGTACATTTGCATAGTGTATGCGGCCGGCGCGTACGTTTCGATCAGCAGCACACGCGTGTCGCCGCCATGTATGCGCTGATAGTCATCCATCACTTGGCGCCACTGATAAACCATATCGATGGTCTCCGGACGATTTTCAATCAGATCATTTTTGAGGTAAGCGCGATCGTCCTTATCCTCGGTGTTGCCACTCACCGGCTCGTCAGGATATTGGCCATTCTCGTCGGGCTCCACCTCGAAGAGCACCGGGACTGCATCGACGCGGAAACCAGCCACGCCCTGGTCGAGCCAGTAGCGTATAATGCGTTTCATTTGTTCCACCACGGCAGGATTGCGGTAGTTGAGATCGGCCTGCTGTACAGCGAACTGATGCAGGTAGTATTGCTGGCGTTCGTCACGCCATTCCCACGCCGAACCGCGGAACGATTGCAACTGAAAGAGTTGAAAAATGCTAACAAGTGAGTACAGAGGAGAATTATTCTTAGTTGCAGCTACTACTYCACACTCACCCAGTTACTCGGCGGTATGCGTTTGCCATCCGCATCCAGCTTGCCATCGTGCCACACATAGTAGTCCTCGTAACCGCGCTCACGCCTAACTGATTTCTTGAACCACTCGCTTTCGTTACTAGAATGATTTGGCACAAAATCCAAAATTATCTTCAGACCCAAAGCATTCGCCTTCGAAATCAACTCGCGAAAATCATCCATCGTGCCGTATTCTGCCTGAATTTCGTAGAAGTCCGCAATGTCATAGCCAAAGTCAACCATCGGAGATTTGAAAATTGGCGAGAGCCACGCCGCGGTTACGCCAATATCCTTGAGGTACTGCAAACGCGACGTAATGCCCTTCAAATCACCAATACCATCGCCGTCGGAATCCTGGAAGGAGCGTGGATAAATCTGGTAGAACTGTGCCGTTTGCCACCAGTCCTTCTGCTCCGCCTGTGCGCCAGCACGGTTCGAGAGCGTGCAAGCCAGGCAACCGGAAAGCACCGAAAAAAATACAAACGCCACGAAATACAGAGAAAGTTTTGTGGATTTCATGTTTGAGTTGACATCATACTGCAGCGGTGGACATACAGGCGCCGCCTTTTATATGTTCTGTGTGTTATTTATCTAATATGTTCCGTGCTTCTTACTTGCGTTTGCCAAGTAAACACATATTGGCTTCGATAAGACTCAAGTGTGCGTTAAGTAATATTGTGACGTACGTTTACCAAGTATAGGAAATATTTTGTTGTAAAGTGGCGTTTAATGCAGTTGAGATAATTCAATGAATTACCTTGTTTAATGTTTGAAAAGCACTTGAAGGCTAAAAGGCTGGCAAAAAATTAAAAATATCATTTCGTATGAACACGGGTTTCCCACCACTGAATGTACCCAAGAGACTCCTTCTGCCTTGCAAAGCAAATTTTATAGCAAAATTATGGACGCCTGCGACCTTGAAAATCTTGAAAAAATCTAGCTTTTAACTGATTTTCCCACCGAAACTATATCTAATTTATAACGAAAACTCTCTGCATAAAGACCAAAGAATTCTCTAATTTTACAATGCTACTTTCAACTTCAATTAACTGCATTTAAATCCAAAGCGGAGCAAGTCATTTAAACACTTAAATTGAAATTTCTGCTCAACAGCTTTTTGAAAGCTTTGTATGAGTGAGAGAGTTGTGGTTATCTCTCTCACACACTCCAACATAACCGCACAAATACTCATTGGCGTTTCAGGAATTCAAAAGCGAACAAGAGAGCGAGCAAATTAAAGAGTAAGAAAGATTGAAAGAAAGCAAACATGGAATGGAAGCTCAAAGCAAATAAAAATTGAAGAATTAAATAGGAGTAGTGGAGAGACAATAGGAAAATTCAGGCGAAAAACCTACAAACGCTTTCACAATGAAATTTTGCCGAACGGTGGTTTTAAAATGCAAACAAAAAAAGGACTGGTTTATACGAATGTAGTTTGGAACAGGCTTATATTTTTTTAGCGCACAGCTTCCGTCTGTGGATGTGTCATATGTGGCGTATGGGCTGAATTCCAAATGAAAACAATGTCATAACTTCTTTTCATGACCCCCTCTACAATAGATGCGTATCAACTTCGAGGACTTCTTTTGAAAGCCAATGGCAGTCGGCTTGCTTTGTTGGCCTGCTCGGTTTTGTGCAGTGGTTGGAGTGTGTTATGCGAAGGCTCGCGGCACAGAAGCTCTATTCTGCTGCACTTCACATCTCCACTTTTAGAGTATTGTCTGGTCACAGTGGGGTCACAGGAACAACGCGTCGATTTGCTGCTGAAGGAGGAAGTATTTTTTGTAAAATTTTGTTTGAGCCTTAAGTTAGACACATTTGAATGTAGCTTTGACAAAGATTTTACATTGAAAAGACATAACTATTATTTTTTATGATTATTCCTCTAATTTGACTAAGTGCTTGATGAGGGAAACTACAAACAACTTTGTGGTTAACCTGAGTAGCTACGGTTACTATAGAGGAATTTGTATTAAATATTTGTTTCTCTTGTTATACAACCTACGTCAAATATAGACAAATAGTTTGAGCAACAACAATAAAAACAAAACCGCTCACTCACACAAACAACAAAAAAGCACTTAAATGCAATAATCATTATGATATGAGGCAAAGAGCAACCTCAGAAAGCAAATATGTTGCCAAGCGTTGACAAATAGCGTTGTTGCTCTACGCATTTTACTCACACAACAAAGCCGCGCGCTCGGTGCATGCCAGGCATACTTATTGAGTTGTCACTCAGCGGCAGCCAGCGGCCCACAGCCACCAATCTCCAACCATCAACCACCCGCCGCCCGCCGCCAGCCGCCAGTCACTAATCGCACACTAAAGACTAAACCGAAGGACACACAACAACAAAACCAACAACAGTCGCATGCACACGATCGCACATGTGTTCGCTGCTCGCAAACCATTTTGGTTGCCACTTGGTTAGCTGCCTTGTAGCTGCCGGTTTTAATTCATGTTGCTGCTGTGCCTTCCCTCGCCGATGTTCGCTTTTTATATTCCCTTCAATTATACATTTTCTATATCCGCTTTTTTTGCTTTGTTACGTGTTCTCTATTCTTTCATTTCCTCTTTTCGATTGTTGTGTAATTTGTTGCTGGCACTGTGTTGTTTTGAATACCAAACGCTTTGAAACAACGCGCATATAAATGTCGGACAAATTCGGGCGCAAATTAAAACGGCACAACGCCTCACACTTTTCCACTTTGTGCAACAAAAAGTCTTTAGCATGTTCAATGCACGCACTCATTTGTCAGCTGTCTTTCTAGTTCTTGCTGACTTTTCGATGCGTAATTTGTGTCATTTGAATTCGAAATTCGTAGAGTATTACCTTTAGTCACGAGTTTTCAAGTGGATTGGCGCAGTGAGTGGTGAAGAGGGAGGAGAAGTGAAAGGCTTTCAGGGAAAAAGGTTGCCTAGGCAGTTAAGTTTTATAGAACAAAAACCAAAAAAGAACTACTAGTTTGGCCTTAGATATGTTGAAATAAAATCTCAACAGATTAACTACTGAGTTTAATATGCTTTATAAACGGCTTTTTGAATTTAGAGCAGCGTTCGTTGGAACCTGACAAGGGGAGAAAAAGTTGGTGCCTCAGAAGCTACTTTGCTTAATATGTTCAACATTACGCCCTTTTCGGATGATTTGGCCATAACCCAACTCCATTTACTCACCTGAGTTCTTGAACATCAAGTCCGAAGGTCTGCATGCAAAATTCCAAGCTAGTGTTGCCAATTTGGCCGCCGTATTGTTATAGATTAATTACCAAAGTACCGCTTCGAGATCACATTGTGTTGCCAATGGTTTCAAGAATCTGTTTTCTATTGCAGCTGCCACCGAAGTGGATTTCAAGGAAGCTGCTGCCATCAAGGTGTCCATCAAGGACCCCAGCAAGTTTTCTGCTGCTGTGGCTGGTGCTGGCGCCGCTGCCGAAAAGTAGGGAGAAGCCAAAAAAGAGGAGTCGGAGTTTGAGGAAGAGAACGATATGGGTTTCAGTCTCTTCGACTAAATTGCTCAACACTAAAGTTGATATTTTTTTTAGGGGTCCAAACAAGATTATCTTTGATTAGATTGATCCAAAAGGAGAACTCATGAAACAGACATCCCGAGACTTCATTTAACTTTGAGCGCGTGCTCGGAGTCCGTCAGGGTCGCTAATGAGAATCAAAACTAAATATATATGTGGACCAACATGCTACTCGTGTGCACGTATGTCAAAAAGGCAGCTTCGTTTTGCATTTCTTCCTCGCGAAGAACAAATTAGCTTAGGCGCTAGCCATGATAGACAACTATCTGTAAGGTCATACAACCACGGAATAAGGTGATAAACGCTCTCTTTTTAATTCAAATCGTACTTTGATCGCACTCAAGTGGGAGCGTTGTTCTTACTTGGCTCCTTATCATTCTGATATAGAGATGACGACTCGCATGAACGTCAACTTACTTCCTTTGCTTTCCGTTTCTCGTTTGTCCGTGAGCTCGAAAAACCGGCCTTAGCTACCCTGACTCTGACAGAAAAGTTCACATGTTCTTATATCTGTATTGTCGTACAAATTTCGTGTGAATATGCTGCCAGCCTTTCATACCAACTTAGAGTTCTTGATTCAGTCCTGCAGAAATTTGTTTCTAAGTACGCCACTGTAACTAAGGATTAACAAGGCAATCATGTCTTTGCAGCCGATAAGAAGAATACCAACAGATCTCAGCAGATCTAAGTGACCTTGACCTAGTGCCATACTCAAAGAAACCACGAAATCTTTTCCATACTTATCACAGCGAATCTTATCTGCAAGCGTTAGCAACCAGTCAGTGTTAGATATTGCAACTTTTAATGGAAATAATTAATTTGACAGTCGTCACTAAGAGGAGACAGCACAATCGGCACACAGATACTAAGAACCTTTTAAATAAATAAAATAAGAAGACTGATTAAGGTGACCGATGAAAGAAAGTCAGATTGTAAAAAACATTACTTCAATTTGAGTGCAAGTAGAAAAGGCAAAAAAAAATATTTACTACAAAAACATCATTATTCCCCTGAGACAACTTGCTAACCATTGAGCGGTCAAGTGACAACAACAACAGACACCGAAGAGTGGTGCAGCTAAAATAATAAGCTACGTGGGGTACACAAAAATGTTGACTACGGTACCCGCGGCCAAGCGCCGTCGTTCAATTCTCACTAACGCCAAACTTTGGTTACGCAAATTTGTATGAGCGTCACGTCGAGACTAATGTCAGGCGCGAGACAGGCGACTGGCTTACAGCAGCAACACAGCACTCGGCTGCCATACAGACTGCTAAAAAACGTGAAGAATATGCTATAGCGACTGCGTCGAAAGTGAAGTGATTAGTACGCTTATACCGAACGCTTGACTTGGCAGAGACAGCAAAAGAACGAACGGTGAGACCTGCAAAGATTTTGTTATTTAAACCCTGCACACTGCTACGTAAACCTCAAGCGACTTAAAAATTAACGCAACTCGAAGCCTTCTAATCAGTTTATCGTGCATGTTAAAAGGATAACACGCTGCTAAGCGGCCACGATTACTGAGGTGCTATGTGTGAATGCTTGCTAATCCATGACAAAACTAACTCGTTTGTAACGGTGCTCTAAACTTGATGACTCGGCCGCTGAAGTGCTTCGCGTTAGAAATGCTTCGGTTGTCACAAAAAAAAAAAAATGAAATCAGTTGTTAATGCAAACAGAGGCCATGCTAAGGTATGTTTATTATACACTGTAAAGGGTATATAAAGTTTTCCACTATGTGTGTAACACCCAGAAGAAACGACAGCGATTATACTTGTACATAGGTACATATAAATGATCACAGCGACGCGCTGAGTCGTTTAAGACATGCTCGCCTCTCTRCCCGTATGTATATAGACGAACTAGTCCTCAGGCTTAGAGATATCGAATTTATATTTTGCACCCGCCCTTTTGTCACCAAAATGCTACTCATTTGTCGGAACGGATCTTCCTCTCTATGGGATCACTATAGCATATAGCTGTCATACAAACTGAACGATMGATATAAAGTGCTTGTATGGAAAACTTTTTTGTTCGACAAGATATCTTCACRAACTTTGGTCWAAGTTATTTTCTTAGACAATGAAGTAAGCTCCGAAGAAATTTTTGAAATCGATTAACTATAGCCTGTAGCTGCCATACAAACTGAATATCAGAATCAAGTACTTRTATGGAAAACTTTTCATTTGACACAACTTTCCATCTTGACGAAATATCGCATAGATTATTATCCAAGATAATGCATTATCATACRTGGAAATTGTTCAGATCGAGTCACTAAAGCCTATAGCTGCCATACAAACTGACTGGTCAAAGTGTTTGTAAGGAAATTATTGTTTTTTATGAAGTTTTTTTCTTATTGTATTTGTTTTTAACACATTACTCCAGACATGATACGACATCAAAGCTTAAGAAATTAATTACTTACGCGCACCGCAACTGTGGCCTGGCAAATTTAAGCGCTTCGGTGTGACGCCTTAAAATGCTTTCCTGCGCTTCGCCCAACCTGTTCACATTATCACGCACTAAAAACAATAAAGGGTTCAACTTTCTTTGTAGCCGCGCATTTTCGCTGTGTGCTGCGTGTTCTCTTCACCATCCCACACACATATGCACACTCACACTTCTTAATTACTTTTATTTCGTTTTAAGCACACAATCCCCTGCGCTCTAGAGCTATTATCGGCGCATACGAAATTGTTTGCTTTTTTCAATTTTTCAATCGATGCGTTGATATTTTTGCTTTTGTTTACCGCAACAGCTTACATAATCTTTTCGTAAAGTCATTTAAAGAAATGCTGCACATGTCATTTTAATTAGTATGTTGGTTGTATTAAATTAGTAAAGCTTAAGGCGTTTTATGGATACTTTTATATACATATGTATATTGTGTAGTCGAAAAAGTCTTTTCGTATTTATATAACTAAAAAATAAAATAAATTGAGGGTTGATTTAGAAACTTATGTGATGTTTTCGCTAAAGTGATTCTTTTCGTTTATTTATGTGATTTGTTTAAGATTGTTTTTGTGATTTGTGGTTGTTCAAAAAATTGAAAATCCATTGCCGTTTATCACGTTCAATATTGCTCGTTACGTGCCGTCATGTTTCACAAAAACACTGCTTGCATAACCGCATAATTCTTTTTTCACTCCCTGAACCCTGTTGTAAGCAAAAGTACAGCAAGAGCTTGCTCCTACTCCTACATGAAAGACATGGCTATGAACACAGTGGCAGATTAAAATTTTGTYAAATCCAGGCACTTCGCTTCCACAGCGCGCGCTGTCGACATTTTCACTGAAATATTCTCGACTAATATTTACTGTGCAGCCAGTGCTTGGTGAGTGCTTTGCGTGTCGGCGACCTGCCCGTGAACAGCTGCCGAAAATGTGCATGTCAATAGCGATAATGATTATGGCCGCTGATGATGAAGATGATCACAATATTTATGTAGCAAAAGACTTGAAAGGAGATGAATAAAAAAAAATAAAATTAAAGGAAACTAAAGGAATACAAGTTTACACTCACATTAACTGAATTTGTAACRGTACTTCGACGTAGACAAATTTTCCACGCGGCGCAAGGCAAACGGCCAGGACACAAGGTGGTATGTGCCGGGCGACACGTGTAAGCGAAGAAGTGAGCGTAAAAGTACGAGAACATCAATTGTGTGTATGTAGCTGCATTTATAGACTTTCTAACGGCACATTTGCATACGTATTTATAAACAGTGGTATATACATACACACAAATACATATGTAAGCGAGTGTTTTCAAACTCATAAATAAAAATTTTGTATAATGAGTCTGGTCGCTTTCTGTGCTTGCGCCGCCAAAGCGTGATTTGTTTTCTGAGTTATCAATCATTCTTTATGCGTTCGCAAAACTCCAGTGCAAACTTYCAGTTACCTGTGTGTTTGCATAAAAACATTAACATTTTGAAATTTGTTTAGGTGTGAGTACTTCCATACAAACTTCTGCCTTTGTGTATGTGCCGAATATTTGAAGAGTTAAAGGGACTTGCAGTATTAATCAAATTTTAGTATAAATATGAAAAAAAAAATAAGCTGAAGTTTGATTGGAAACACGAAAAGACTTTTTCGACTACCAATGATTTATTGGAAATTTTTACGAAACAACAYCAGCGGCGCTATAAATTAGCTTCCTGGAAGCAAGGAAATTTCTTTCGCAGAATTTCCAGCCTCCAAAATCAAGATGTAATGAAAAAAAATTTTTTTTTTATTTTTTTTTTTTATTTAAATAAAATTTTCTAAAGTGTAATTTCATAAGTTTTAAAATAAAATAGTAATACTTAATTTTCCGCTACTTCTCACACTCATAGCACGCTATTTCACATCGATTCCACTATGATCGCCTCATAGGCGCCCAATGGCACATTGTTGACGCTCACGACGTCACTGCAAAAAATGGCGACATTAGGAACCAATAAAGACAATATGTACTACAGTCACATACCCTTCCTTTCTGGTCGATAACATATTTGTTATGGTGGTGTTGAAGTTGCCACTGACGCGCAGTACACCGCTAACGTCCGCGATGACCGCCGAGTCCAGCACGTTGGCCAATAAAAGGTATGTCTTTTCATCTTTCAAGAAACTGCAGACGAGTGAGAAATTCAAACCAAATTRCAACTGCTAACTTTTCTTCTARTAACTTACCGCTTAATGGCCAAAACATTATCGCCAATAGCTGTATAGCTGACATCGCCCTGTTGCAGCGTTTTTGACTTGCGCAAAGCCACCAACTGATTGTAAATTGTCAGATGACTCTTCGAGGCGGCCTCCTCGGTCTGCACATTCACAGTCACATAGTTTGGATTGATGGGCAGCCAAGTTGTGCTGTTGGTGGAGAAACCCGCATTGGCAGTATTGCTCCATTGGAAGGGCGTACGCGCGGGATCGCGTGTAAATTGTTCGTAAATATACGCATTTGAATTACAGGCAGCGGGATCGCGACTATCTTCCCAAGAGATGTCCAAATCGGTCATACCAATCTCTTCGCCCTGTGTAAGTAAATATGAGTTATAGCGAATTATATTGCTRCGCATAACMCATTGTGACTGTWCTCYWTATTTTCCCGCTCTTTAAAYGAACCCTTAATTTAYGCTCTTAAATATTTCCCTCACTMGCAGMTGTGTTCATACTCACCATATAAGTTATACTAACACCCGGTAGGAACATCTGTAGCATATTCATGAGGTCAATACGTCCCTCGCCGTAACGGCTGCCCACACGCCGCTGATCGTGGTTGCCCATCTGCATAAAGACAATTATTTTCAATGTTCATTCGCATTACATGTCGCTCGAATACTCACCACCCAATTGGCTGTGTGGCCACTCGGCATATTGTCCAACCAACTGCTGATGATCTTCACGAAGCCAGACGCTGGCAAGTTTGTATTGTTCTTATCAGAATTACCGCCAACAATGAATTGGAAATTGAATGGCATTTGCGCGCCTTCGGTTGTGTGGTTTCCATAGAATTTCATTACGTAATCTAGCGGTGACCAGGCCTCGGTGAGCAGCACCCGCCTATCCCCGCCATGAATGCGTTGATAATCATCCAGCAGCTTGCGCCATTGATAAACCATATCTACGGTTTCCGGTAGATCTTGAGTATATATATGCAAYAGGTAGCTGGAATCATCAGGATCATCGGTATAGCCACTCTTCGGCTCATCAGGGTAGCGGCCAGTCTCGTCCGGCAGTACCTCGAAGCACCAAGGYACAGCATCAACACGGAAACCAGCGACACCACGATCCAGCCAATAAGTAAGAACACGCTTCATTTGCGCGACTACGGCGGGGTTCCGGTAGTTCAAGTCGGGTTGTTTGACCGCAAATTGATGGAGGTAGTATTGTTGACGTTCATCGTTCCATTCCCAGGCGGAACCACGGAAAGCTTGGAGCTACAACGGCAATATTGAATATTTTAATACAATTTATATTAATTGGCTGTGATTTTGTCAACRACGGAAGCCTCACCCAATTACTCGGCGGTACACGCGCACCGCTTTCATTTTTATAGCCATCGTGCCACACATAGTAGTCTTCGTAGCCACGTTCGCGGCGCACGGACTTCTTAAACCATTCGTTCTCATCACTCGAGTGATTCGGCACGAAATCCAAAATCACTTTCAGTCCAAGTTTATTAGCTTCCTGCACCAGGTTGTCGAAGTCATTCAATGTACCATACTCAGGTTGTATATCGAAAAAATCAGCRATATCGTAGCCAAAATCCGCCATKGGTGAAGTGTAGATGGGCGATAGCCAAACGGCAGTAACGTTCAAATCCTTCAAATAGTTTAAACGCGAAGTGATACCAGCAAGGTCGCCAATACCATCGCCATTGGAGTCCATAAAGGAGCGCGGGTAGATTTGGTAGAACTGTGCCGATTGCCACCACTCACGGGAGTCYCCACTAGACTGCCTAGTCGTGCCATCGCAGGCTAAAGAAGACTGTTGGTTAAATGCCAGAAGCAAAACTAGCGAAATTATTTTTCGCATTTTCGAAAGGAAGCACGCTGGCAACAACCCGGGGTACGATTGAAAAGATACTGTCTGAAATTGGTGTCGCAACCGCTTATTTAAAGCATTCGACTGACGAATGCAACATCCGTTGGTGGGCGGTTCTCGTATCAGTTTTAAGTGCTTTCAGATTCATATCGCATCATTGTTGTGTTGCAGTGTTGGAAATTTTTCAAACTAACTTAAGTAGCTGATAAACAGTAGTTGTTTATTGCAAATTCATTTAGAACAAAAGGCTTGACTGCACACCAACARGTCTCAAGTGACCCCTGGCGGTGGTTCGAGTGGAATTTAGTACGTAGCTGTCTSTTTTAGAAACAAATACTCGAGATAACTTTTTAATAAATAGGTGTCTACGTAAGGGGGCGCTTTTATCAGAAATTCAAGAAACTTACTTTATTTACTCTTAATATTGCATAACATTTGTGAACTAAACGTACATATATGTCACACTAACAACATTTTTAATGAGATACAAAAATTTAAAGCTCTTCAGTACGAAAACATTGTTAACTAATATTAGTATTTCAGACTTTTAACAAATAGCTCGCTGCTCTAATTTTTCTCAGTTTTTGGCATGTAATATGCAAAATAACCCACTGTAGTAGTCAATTTGGTGGCAGAACGCAAGACAACGGCTTCCTTCGGTAATATTTGAATGCCCGTCGATTTTAGTGTGTCGCTGAAAAACCAAAACAGTTAGGGTTGTATCAATAATATTTCGTAAAYGTCGCGCTCTTCAATATTTACCCCCGCTTCGCTTTACTTTTCTTGGTAACAATGACATATTCAAACTCATCCGGTATATTATCGAATGCGCGCTTCAAATCCACTTCCTCCGTGGAATCATAAAGATTCATTAGCAAAACGTATGTGTAATCGTTGAGGAGCATGCTATCGGGGAGAAATATAAGCTTTAAACCAATTTTTATATTTATTCAATATCACAAGAACTCACCGYTTGACGGCCAAAACATTTTGTGTCACGGCCTTTACCTCAACACTACCGTAACGCAATGTCGATTCGTTTCGCAGAGCGTGCAATTGTTTGTAGATATTCAAATGGCTCAGCGMATCGTTGCGTTCGCGTAAGACGTTCACTGTTTTGTAGTCATCAGCGACGGGCAGCCAAGTCTTTTTAGCTGTGCTGAAACCGGCATTCTGTGCATCATTCCATTGGAAGGGTGTGCGTTCGGGATCACGCGAGAACCTTTCATAGATATCCGGATTGGTGTGACAAGCTGAGGGATCCACAGTATCATTCCACGAGATCCATACGTCAGACATGCCGATCTCTTCGCCATAATATGAGATGCTAACACCAGGCAGAATATTCGTCAGCATGTTCAACATGTCAATACGATCGGCGCCGAGACGAGAGCCAACGCGATTTTGGTCATGATTGCCAATCTGGAAATGAGTAGCGTCAATTAATGAAGGTATTTTCAGTTTATCAAGTGTACTCAGCAGCTTACCACCCAATTGGCTGTACGTCCTGTTGGCATGTTCTTTAACCAAGTATTTACAGTCTCCGCAAAGTGGTAGGCATCGGAGTCATTTGACAGCCAGCTGATCATGAGAAAATTAAACGGCATCTGCGCACCCTCTGCTGTGTCGTTACCATAATACTTTACCACTACGTCGATTGGTGAATATGCTTCGGTTAGCATGACACGTTCGTCGCCACCATTCRCTTTCTGRAATTCGTCCAAAACCCGACGCCATTCATATACCAAGTTCAATGTCTCCGGCTGATCAACGGTATAGAYGTGTTTAACATAATTGTAGTCATCCGGATCGACAACCCAGTCATTGCGTGGCTCATCTGGCCAATTGCCATTTGCATCGGCCGCTACTTCAAATGCGAACGGCACCGCATCGATGCGAAAGCCGGCGACGCCCCGTCGTAACCAAAACCGCAGCACGTCCTATTAGCAACCGCGAGACAGAGTATAATGTTAAAAACAAGAAAGAATACGATAAAGTACATCACTCACATTCATGGCAGCGCGCACTTTCGGATTGCGATAATTCAAGTCCGGCTGCTTACTCAGAAATTGATGCAGATAGTACTCTTTGCGTGTCTCATGCCACTGCCAAGCGGAGCCACGAAATACACTCATCCAATTYGTTGGCGGCAGACGCGTGCCATTTACCACACGCCCCGGATGCCAGACGTAAAAGTCTTTGAAGTCATTGTCGCCCGCGGCCGATCTTTTGAACCATTCATGTTCATCGCTGGAGTGATTCGGCACGAAGTCCAATATTACTTTCACACCAACTTCACGTGATTTGGCGATCAACGCATCAAAATCGTCGAGTGTACCGAATATCGGATCAATGTCGGTAAAATTGGCGACATCATAACCAAAATCCGCCATTGGCGATTTGTAAATAGGCGATATCCATGTTGCTGCAATACCGATCTCTTTAAGATAGGGTAGCTGCTCTGCAATGCCTGCAAGTTATAGTATTTTCCATATTATTTATTTCCAAGTTTTGCGCATTTTTTTTTTTTTAATAAAATTTTCAATACATGGACTCACCCTTCAGATCACCCACCCCGTCGCCGTTGCTGTCTTTAAATGACCTTGGGTAGATTTGATAGAACGCCGCCGATTGCCACCACTTTTGCGAAGCATTCACCTTCGCCGCCGCGCTATGCTTATCCCACGCGATAAAATCAAAATGCGCATGATAATTTGGAAAGCCGCCAGCGCTCACAATGGTGACACCACTACAGACCGACACTAATAGATATAACAATAGACGCCTAATCATCGTTTTGCCTTAGCATTCAGTCTCTGCTTTTTCGTATTGCAATTGCCTTCCAGCTCCAAATCAAACATTAACTGCAGTTCTTTTTATTAGAAGACTCATAAGCAAAGAGTCATAAGAACCGCACTCACTTTAAAAGTGCGCGGACGAATACTCAAAGCGAACTGATGCAACGGCATTAGTAATTGTTCAGTTCAGCTAGTTAAATTAAAAGACGCGAGCGACGATAGGTGCTACATTCTCTCCCATCTCTTGATTGCGCTCACATAACTCTTTGTAACCAATATCAGATAGCGCGCCCTCTCTTCATGATGCTTTATTTATAGCTTAATCATTTATATTTCCTTTACTAGTAGACCCTTCGTTGATCGCTTATTGGCAAATAAAAATATAACGACCGATCTAGCTTTGGTCTTACATTCTTATCTGTATCCGTTGTATGTTTGTAWACCCCCTTAATTGCTTTGTTATTGTAAAGTGACTGTATTGACAATGCAAACGATCTGTTCTTGTACGGCTTCACGGTTTGTTTCCTATAAYACCAGTCAGCTGTGGCAATCTCAGCACAAGTTCAGCTGATAATCAGCTTCTGGCAATGCCGTAAATATCTGTATCGAGTAAAAGAGTTTACTCTTTGAGTTGCGCAGTGACTCAGTGGTGACTGCGCCCAAGCACGTAGTGCTTAAGAGTAGACACTGCACGACGTAATAAAGAGTATTCGGAGTCGMCAAATACGAAAACAGACTAGCGGTGAGATTGCGAAAGCAGAGAGAACTGTGATTGCAGGCAATTTCGGAAGAGATCTCGCGATGACTTTTCGGCTACCGGTTCGCAGTCTACYTATGTTTCGTCACTTATTTATTGTTGATATAGCTGAGTGTTTAATTGTTTGTACTCTAGACCAAAGCATTGAAATATTCCATTTGGTTGCCCAAATTGGCAAACACACGATATTCCTCCTGATCAACCACGGTTGTATGAAAAGAATGCACCATAAAAGTGCACATGGGAAATAGCTTATTTAATCARCACACCATATAACTTGGAAAACTTGCTTTGACAGAGCACTATAAGACAATCCGCCTTCCTCCTTGAACGCCTTAAAGGCAGCCGTTTTCTTCAACGTAATCATGCCCTTGAATATCTACAAGCTGCTACGCGCCACTCCGCCATGAGTTTCCTGTGCTAAAACAGGTGTTTTTCGATCCGTTTATTTCATCGATGTGCGCTCTGGATGACGAAAGTCGCAAGAGTCGCCGGCGCAATCGATTTCTCCATCAGAAATTCCGATCTCTTCATCCTTAAAATATTTGATTTTCAACATAAGATTATAGAAGATCATAGCCAAATAGCCACTTACGTAATAAGTAATCGATGTACCGGGTAGTCCATGTATTATCATAGTCATCGCATCCGTTTTGCTCTCACCCATACGTGTTGGTAAGCGACTGTAGTCATGATTGTTTGCCACCCAATTGGCCATTTCGGCTCCGGTCTCCGCTGTGGAGTTTTCGTTCAGTTTCGCAAAATTAAAATTCATTGGCAACTGTTCACCGAGATGGGTGCCATTAGAGATATAGTTACTCACAACGTCGACATCGGAATATCCTTCAATAATCATAGCTCTGAAAGGCAAACAATTTTATTAATAAAGAGTTATATATATTAAGGGATTCAGGCCTACCTTGAATCGCCACTATTAAGTATTTGTACTAACCGGTTCATCTGGATATGTGCCATTTTCGAAACGTTTTTCAACTAAAAAGTTCGTGGCGTCCATGCGAAAGCCATCTACACCGCGATCGAGCCAAAATTTCATCWTTTCCTTCATACGCTCACGCACAACGGGATTAAAGCAGTTTAAGTCAGTTTCATTTGCAAGAAACTGGTGCAGATAGCAGTACTATYGTCCTTCAACCCAGGTCCATGCCGAACCATAGAAAGCAGCCCTCTACAAAATATTATTTTAAATAAGTCTGAGCAAAAGGTATTAATAGATACACAACATACTAATCCATTTGTTTRGGGGTGAACGTTCGCCCATCCCTGGGTCCATTTTGCCAAAAAAGCATTGAAATCCTCCATGGTACCGAAAACCGGATAAATTTTCGTGAAGTTCGCAATGTCATAGMCCATATCTACCATCGGTGAATCATATATGGGCGAAATCCAGGATGCTGTTGCTCCAACTTCCTTCAGATATGACAGCCGTGAGGTAATGCGATTCAAATCAGCATCGCAGCGTAAAAAAGTATAGCCGCTATAAACCGAAATAAACAAGACGACATATCGAAAAATACTACGGTGCAGTCTGAGAAACTAGCGACTATTTATACCGCCAGAGAGTTGGAGAAAAAAGTTCTTACTATTCCAATATCCAAAACAAATTACTCGCAAAATCTTATCAAACACTCGATGTGGTCCGTCTGGGCCTTCCGTAAATTGGATTGCTAGCGCTGATCACCAATTCACCTATGAGATAAATACCGTGGGGTTTTCGCCTGATACCCAATAACCCACGATTAACCATAGAACTTAAAATCTGTTTTAAGTTTAAAGATGTTTGCTTGTATGAATGAAGCGAGTTTGCCTGTGGAAAGTGCGCTTGCGATCATGAATGAAAATGTTGTTGTTGTGTGTCTTACTAAAAATTTGGTTTTATCTATTTGGCTGCCTTGTTGATTATTTGTTCGGCAATGTCATACACACATATGTATGTACATATGTACGTATAGAACAGTGGGCGCACATTTTTTTTACTGATAAGTGATAATCACTTGATTGATATACATACATATAGGGTTTGTCCGGAAAGTAATAGGACTGATTTTCTTTMAATGATTGGAAAAAAGCGTATAGTTTGTCTTCAGTTTGGAAAAAATAGCCCAAGGCGTAAAGTCAGAAAAGCGGCGAATCACATTTTTGTGTTGTTCAAACGCCACTGCAACTCATAAATTCAAAAGCTTGACCATTGGAAAGGCAAAGGTTTCACGAAGTTCAAAAAAATTTCAGTGTTGTCAAGAATAGACATGAATCATTCATTCTGCAGGTACAAGTTCCTATAGAATTTTGTCAAACTTTTTCTGTAATATTCCTGATTTTAAGCTGAAACCATTTTAAGGCAGATAAACTTGCCGATTAAAGGTATTCTTCTAATCGACAACGCTTCTACTCATCCAGATAAAGCTGAACTGATGTCGGAAGATGGACTACGTCTCAGAGACACCGGAGAAAATCAAACTAAATGAAGCAATTTAAAATTTCAATAAAGCCCTACACTGGGCTAGTCATATCCTTTTAATAGTTAATTGTTATCGTAAAGTGTCTGCGTCGATAACGCGAACGATCACTTCTTCTACGGCTTCACGGTTTCATTACCTATACCGTCAGTCAGCACAAGTGCAGCTGATAATCGGCTTCTGGCAATGTCCTCGTTCCAAAACAAACGTAAATATCTGTATCGAGTAGAAAAGTTTATTACATATCTTTACAGTGACGAAATATTGAGGGTGTTTTAGGCTCATAATGCTAATGAGGAGAAAAACTCAAGGCGTGATAAAGGGTAATGCAGTTGCCAATCACTAAGACTAAGACAAATTGGGTACGAAATCTATGAGTGTTTCATCAAATACCCATGGCCACTTTTAAATGGTATAAATCGCAATTTTTTGCATGACTCTATATTTATTTATTTATACTCTAGATCATTATTAAAAGTACTACTAGTTCATAAACACTTAATGGTATGTAAATTTACAGGCAAATCGCTTATGCCGTCCAGCGTAGGACAACCGCCTCATAAGGCATTAAATACATTTTTCCGCTTAAATCAATCTTGTCACTGCAAGAAAAATAATCACATTGAAATGAAAAATAAACGTTTTTACCAAACGGCWCTTACCCGTATCTGTGTGGTGAATAAGAGTTAAGCAAAACGTACTCCATTGTTTTGTTAGCCAAACCATCGAAATATTCAAGTTGGTTGCCTAAATTGGCAAGCACACGATATTCCTCACGCTTGACCGCGGTTCTGGAAAAGAATGCACCATAAAAGTGCACTTAGGAAATACCACATTTGTATCAACTCACCTCACAATCTGGAAAACCTGCTTTGACAGAGCGCCATAAGAAAAACCGCCCTCTTCCTTGAACGCCTTAAAGGCAGCCGTTTTCTTCAGCGCCGTCATACCCTTGAATATCTGCAAGCTGCTACGCGCCACTCCTCGTTGAACTTGTACATTTAAGTATTTGTAATTGGGATTGACGGGCAACCAAGTTGAGTTTCCTGTGCTGAAGCCGGCATTTTTCGATCCGTTCCACTGCATCGGTGTGCGTTCTGGATCACGAAAGTCGCAAGAGTCGTCGGCGCAATCGGTTTCTCCATCAGGCATTCCGATCTCTTCGCCCTTAAAATATTTAATTTTCAACACAAGATTATAGAGGAKCATACTTAATAGCCTCTTACGTAATAAGTAACCGATGTACCGGGTAGTCCATGTATTATCATAGTCATCGCATCCGCTTTGCTCTCACCCATACGTGTTGGTAAGCGACTGTTGTCATGATTGTTTGCCACCCAATTGGCCATTTTGTGTTTGACCCAAATGATATCCATCCAGTCATTAGCTWGAGTTTCAATGGTCTCCGCATTGGAGTCTTCGTCAAGTTCCACAAAATTAAAATTCATTGGCATCTGACCACCGACATTGGTGCCATTAGAAATCTAATTACTCAGAACGTCAACAGGAGAATACGCCTCGATAATCATAGCTCTTAAAGKTGGAAAGTTTTGTTGTTAAATTTGTATATTGTAAAAGATGCWGGTCTCACCTTGTATCTCCACCATTAATTCTCTGATATTCGTCTAGAAATTCGCGCCACTCGTATATAATTTCTGTATTTTCCCATAGCTCCCTGGTATAGATGTGGTTGAGGCCAGTTGYATTATCACCGCTGGGGGGTTCATCTGGAAATGTACCATTTTCGAAACGTTTTTCAACCAAATAGTTCGTGGCATCCATGCGAAAACCRTCTACACCTCGATCGAGCCAAAATTTCATCACTTTTATCATACGCTGACGCACCGCGGGATTAGTGAAGTTAAAATCCACTTGCTTCGCGAGAAACTGATGCAAATAATACTGTTGGCGCTCTTCAACCCAGGTCCACGCAGATCCACCGAAAACTGACTCCTATAAAATATTAAAATAAATAGGTATAAGCATAAGCATAAGGTATTTATAGACTAACCCAATTGCTTGGGGGTGAACGCTCGCCCGTCTCTGAATTAATTTGGCCATCAGACCACACATACCAATCATCATAGCCATCTTCGCGACGAACCGATTTCTGAAACCACTCACAGTCATCGCTTGAATGATTTGGCACGAAATCTAGGATCACCTTCAAGCCCAATTCATGCGCCTTAGCCAARAAATTATCGAAATCCTCCATTGTGCCGAAAATTGAAGAAATTTTCGTAAAATTCGCGACGTCATAGCCCATATCAGCCATCGGTGAATCATATATGGGCGAAATCCAGGTTGCTGTTACACCAATTTCCTTAAAAAACGCCAGACGTGAGGTGATGCCATTCAAATCGCCTATACCATCGCCATCGCTGTCCATAAAGGAACGCGGATAAATCTGATATAGGGTGGCGGACTCCCACCAATCAACTGTTTCGATGGCAGTATCGCCAAAGGCGCAAAGCAGCAGTGCCGCTAGGTACCATAATAAGCAAGACGACATATCGATAAATACTACCGTACAGTCTGAGGAACTACCGGTATTTATAGAGGTAGATAGTTGGAGATAAAAGTTCTTGCTGTTTCGTTATTGAAAACACAATGACTCAAAAATCGTATCAAACAGTCGAAATCATCAGTGAGGACCTTTCGTACGTTGGATTGCCAACGCTGATCATAAATTCACGTATGAGATAAATGGAACATGTGTACTGGTGTTTGGGTGACTTTCCGCCTTGTACTAAATAACGCACGATGTAGATAACGCATTGGTAAGTTACATACCTGTACATGCAGCTGTTGACAGCTAATTAGARACGACACAGATTTAGATGTAAATGATGTTATTTTCCGATAAATCACTTATTTTTACTGTTTTTTAACTCTTGTTGTGGAAACTTACGTTAAACTTAAATCTAATAGTAAAAATTTTAATTTAAAATCCTGTTTTTTTTTGTTTTTTTTTCGAAGATTTTAACAAATATGTGTGCGAAAGCTATTTAGAAACGAACATGTTTTATAAACAAAAAATACTGTTATTAAAAAAARTTGCTTACTTTCAGTTAATATTTTGTTACTTAACCCTTTYACTTTAATTCTGCATCACATCGTTATAAGACTCTGATAGCGCAGCACGAGTGTTGCTTGCCATGCCGTCCTAATTTCATCAAAAAGGGCATCCATATTTGTGATATTTTTGGWACCTGCAACTTTTTTGACAACAACTGAGATGCGTTCTCTTCAGGCCACTCCAAACCATTCATGGTATTTTCAACAAAAAACTTTTGTGTCAACTTTCCCGTATGCTTTGGATTGTTTTTTGTTGGAATTTCCATACAACAGGCAAATTCCTCCTTAGTTCATAACAGAATGGAATTGTTTAGAATGTCAACGTATTTCTGCTTTTGTAAAATTACATCAATCTTATGGAACGAACGTACAACATTCCAGGGAAAAATTCCCACACCACGTGCTTACGTCTGAAACATAGCGCGTATCAAATTCTTGATAGATTGGTCGGCGACCAGCAGGGTCTATGCGATTAATTTTGGTTACATCGCTCCAAACAACATATTGTCATTGATTTGCTGTCCAAGATCAATAAAACTTGGCAAAGTCTACGCGTTGTTTACTTCGAATGCAGCTGCGAAGGGTAGTTCGTTGTAGAAATGACAATCCCAACTCTACCATACAGATCGCTGCCGCCTAAAGTCACCAAAATATTTATTAAAGAAAGTCATGATAATTTACACTTATTTCTAGAACAAAACAAACCAATTCACACATCGTTTTGCCATTTGCCATTGAAAAGAGTAACAATCGCACAAACACACAAGTGAAGCTAATTAAAGCATCTTAAAATAGCCAGTCATTTTGTTGGAACATATAACATTAGATATATGGAATGTAGAGCAAGGTCTAGATCATTTTTATTCATATTCAGCGCTAAGCCACAATTTGAACAATCGCAGATAGCACGGTATTTTTGGTAAGTGATGCCTTGAAATATTAAGGTTCCATTTCATTAATTTGTAGAGACAAGCTGGCATATCATACAGGGCGACAAGCTCATTGGTGCATGATTTTTATACCGCAAACTCATTAAGATTGTATTTTAGCCCGATGTCACTCAATAAAATACTCTAAAAAAGGAATGTAAGGACAGTGTAATGCAACAAAGTGTAATTGGTCGACTAGTTCCTGTAGTATAGGATTTCACCTAAAGATGGGCGGCAGCTGATTCTAACCTACCAATAACAGACTTTTAGTTGTTTCCAACGTACCAGTTGAAAGGGGGGTRGATAGTTRCCCCAACCAACAAACGCAGAGAGCRTCCGCAATAATTTAYAACTTCTCTCTTCATTATGCTTTTATTTATAGTGCAATCATTTCCATTTACTTTACCAATGGACTACTGTAGGCTTTCTGCCGATCGCTTTTATGTGCATATGTATGTATAGGTATATACTTCTTGTACGGYTTCACGGTTTTATTTCCTACACCATCAGTCAGCTGTGGCAATCTCAGCACAAGTTCAGYTGATAATCAGCTTCCGGCAATGACCTCGTTTCACAACATTCGTAAGTATCAATATCGAGTAAAAACGTTTATTACATATCTGTACAGTGACAGAATATTGAGGGTGGCTTAAGCACATTATGCTTAGCACGCCGTGATGAAGAGTAATGCAGTTGCCAACTACGAAGGCAGATTGGGTATGAGATTTAGCAAACAGAGCAGCATAGGGGAACACGCGATGTACGAAATCTACAAGTGTTTCATGAAATACCCATGGCCACTTTTAAATGGTAGAAATCGCATTTTTGGCATGACTAAATATTTATTTATTTATACTCTAGTTTACTATTAAAAGTACTATTAGTTCATAAACACTTAAGTCACTTGAGAAATACATCAATTGTATAAACTCATCTTTCGACTTGGAAAACCTGCTTTGATAGAGCGCCATAAGAAAAACCGCCCTCTTCCTTGAACGCTTCAAAGTCAGCCGTTTTCAATTCAAAAAATCCACCACTTTCATCATATGCTCGTGCACCTTGGGACTAGCGTAATTCAAATCCACTTGCTGCGCGAGAAACTGATGCAAATAATACTGTTGGCGCTCTTCAACCCAGGTCCATGCAGAATCACCGAAAACCGACTTCTAAAAAATAGTGTAGTGAGTAAAAGGATAAGATATTATCTCATAATCACAGCATACTAACACAATGGCTTGGTTCCTAAATATAGAAATCGTCAAWGCCGTCTTCACGACGTATCGACTTCTGGAACAACTCACACTCGTCACTCGAATGGTTAGATACAAAGTCTAAAATTACTTTCAAATCCAATTCGTACGCCTTAGCCAACATATTATCAAAATCCTCCAGTGTACCGAAAACCGGATAAATTTTCGTTAAATTCGCGGCGTCATAGCCCATATCAGCCATCGGTAAGTCATATATGGGAGAAATTCAAGTTACTGTTACACCAATTTCCTTGAGAAACGCCAACCTTGAGGTGATGCCATCGCCAACGCTGTCCATAAAGGAACGCGGGTAAATCTGATAAAGTGTTGCGGCCTCCCATCAATCAACTGTGTCGGTGGCAGTAGCGCCCACAGCGCAAAAAAGCAGAGCCGCTAATAACCGTACTAAACACGATGACATATCGATAAATACTACCGTACTGTCGGAGGAATTAGCGGCTATTTGATGTTGAAAATCAAATTACTCGCAAGGTCTTATCAAACAGTCAATATGGTCAGTGTGGGCCTTCCGTTCATGGATGAGCACTGCAATATAATTCTGATAAACGAATAATGTGTACTAGTATTTGTTGCATTTTTTGCATAATTACCTGATTAGGACCAACGAACGATAAACCACGGAATATATATAAATCAAGGTATATACGAGTGCGTGTATACTTCATTGATTTTTAAGATAGGTAAGTTATGTTTGGAAATATGCAATTTATATTGCTTTTGCTTTTATCAGGTCCATACAAATACGCAATACGTAGGTTACCTTTTATATTAGATAACTAAAACAAAGATTAGTCATCGAAAAGTGCTGAATTGTTTTTCAAAATATTCTCAATTAAAATCCATACATTTTGCATGTGTTTTAACCGATTGTCGAAGCACTCTTGTCACTCTGATTGAGGTATCATGCATTCCGAATGAATCAACCGCCTCTTCAGATGTCGCCGAACGTTGAAATCTTAGTTTATTTTAGTTGTTAAGTCCGATCTTTACCGTGTTTTTCCCATCAAGTCGATGCTTTAAGTACTCAGTGTCTTAAATGGAGTTGTTTCAGTCATTGAGTGAGAGCTTGCATTATCATGGGGAAGAGTGATGCGTCTTTGGTGGTTGATTTTCCTGATTTAATGAGAGACAGCTGTCAAGTAAATGGTTCTGTACCTCTTTTTACTGCTGTGTATTGTTCTAATGTTTTGGTTTGCGACATTTCCAGTTTTTTGAAAAAAAGCAGGCAACTATCTTCTTTTTTTTGGTTTCGACTTTTACTTTCGGGCACAAACGTATAAATTCTCGACTCATCACCTGATGAGTTGACCACCATTAATGAAAAATTATATATAAAACTTTAATTTGAGAAARTGGTAAAAATTTTGAAAAAGTGGCCRYGGCCCCGCTCTCTTATAGGTTTAATGTAGATATCTTCTAAACCAAAAGAGCTACAATAACCAAACCGGCGCAAATAATTCTACCGACAGTATGAAAATGGACCAAAACTGGTCCAGTTTCTAAGTATCGAATATGTGGATCCCAGTATATATAACTAACTTTTGACCTATAAATTCAGTCATTGTATGGGATATACAATTAAAATTCACAGAAAATCCTCTCGTGACAATAGTATATCTGTGTATCGTGGGTATACATAAACCTAAAGATCTTCGAACTTCCGGGTGACTTAATACCGCTAAATGGGCCAACATGTGAGTTATCTTAATAAAATGGATACAGCATTTTTTAGTTAAAAACAGTGTATCCAAAGTAAAAGGCGATAAAATTGGGCGAAGAAGATGAAGTCTTCATATAACTAATATCAGAATTTTCAAGTACCTGGTGTCTGTCTTTCGTATTTGACAGTTGTTTGTTTACGACGCGAAAGATTTGTCTGACAATACATAAAATTAAACAACGAGTTTGCTTGGTAGTTTGTGTTTTCCATGGAGTCACGTGAATTGTTGAAAATGTAGTTGGGATTGACAGGCAGCCAAGTTGAGTTTCCTGAGCTGAAACCGGCATTTTTCGCTCCGTTCCACTGCATCGGTGTGCGTTCTGGATCACGAAAGTCGCAAGAGTCGTCGGCGCAATCGATTTCTCCATCAGGCATTCCGATCTCTTCGCCCTTAAAATATTTAATTTTCAACACAAGATTATAGAGGATCATACTTAATAGCCTCTTACGTAATAAGTAACCGATGTACCGGGTAGTCCATGTATTATCATAGTCATCGCATCCGCTTTGCTCTCACCCATACGWGTTGGTAAGCGACTGCTGTCATGATTGTTTACTACCCAATTGGCCATTTTGTGTTTGACCCAAATGACATCCATCGAGTCATTAGCTTGAGTTTCAATGGTTCCCGTATTGGAGTCTTCGTCAAGTTCCACAAAATTAAAATTCATTGGCATCTGACCCCCGACATTGGTGTGATTAGAGATATAATTACTCAGAACGTCCACAGGAGAATACGTCTCGATAACCATAGCTCTAAATAGTGAACAGTGTTAAAATTTTATACTTCAATGAATGCAAGTCTGACATTGTATCTCCACCATTAAGMCTCTGATATTCGTCTAGAAATGTGTGCTACTCGTATATAATTTCTGTACTTCGCCATTGATCCATTATGTAGATGCCAACCATTATCGAAACGCTTTTCAACTAAATAGTTCGTGGCGTCCATGCGAAAACCGTCTACACCTCGATTGAGCCAAAATTTCATCACTTCCTTCATATGTTCACGCTCCGCGGGATTAGTGAAGTTAAAAGCCACTAGCTTCGCGAGAAACTGATGCAAATAGTACTGTTGGCGCTCTTCAATCCAGGTCCACTCAGATCCACCGAAAACTGCAACCTATAAAATATTAAAGTAAATAAGTGTAAGCATAARGTATTCATAGATTCACAGCATACTAACCCTATTGCTTGGTGGAGAAGCTCGCCCGTCTCTGGGTTAATTTTKCCATCAAACCTCACATTCGTAGCCATCTTCACGACKAACCGATTTCTGAAACCACTCACACTCATMGCTGGAATGATTTGGCACGAAATCTAAGATCACCTTCAAGCCCAATTCATGTGCCTTAGCCAACAAATTATCGAAATCCTCCATTGTGCCGTAAAGTGAAGAAATTTTAGTTAAATTTACGACGTCATAGTCCATATCAGCCATTGGTGAATCATAAGTAGGTGTAATYCAAGTTGCTGTTGCACCAATTTCCTTCACATATGACTGCCGTGAGGTAATGCCATTCAAATCGCCTGTTTCATCGCATCGCTGTCCTTAAAGGAACGCGGATAAATCTGATAAAGTGTGGCGGCTACCYACCAATCAACTGTTTCGATGGCAGTAGCGCCCAATAACAAAAATAGATAAAGATTCGTTGAGTACATAAAAGAAAATTAAAAACTAAACAAATGCTTTATAGAAAGTATTTATATGGGAATGTGAAAAAATATGTAAGTTTTCTTTAAATATTTTATTATTATTATTTCCAGCACTGTGCAAAYATCTTGATGAATTAAGTTTGTTAATAATTAATATGCTTTCCTTAATTAATTTTGACTTGGTTAAGTCGAGATGGCATCGATACAGCCAAAGATTTTAGCACTGACATAACAATTGAAGCCCATTCTCTCTGTAATGCCATTTTTAACTCTTAGGCCGTAGTAAACTGGCGTCTATTTCTAAAAACTCTAGCAGGTAATATTCCACACAGATCCTTGAGAGGTTTTAAATCTGGACTTTTTTCTGCTCATTCCAAAAAGCGGAATGTTTCTTGACTCCAAAAACCGTTTAGTAAGAGTTTCCTTGTGGATCGTGGCATTGTCTGTCTCTTATACACATCTAGATGTGTATAAGAGACAGATGTACAATATTTTACGGAGTCTAAGTGCTATTTTGGTTGTTTCCAATGAATTCGCTAATTAGTTAGAATGACACGGAAATTGTGGACAGGTTTCGACAGTGTTACTTTAATTTTACACAAGTTATCGGAGAGACAGTATATAATATTTATTTTGAGCAATTAAAGTTTTAGCAACTGTATGCTAAGCCATAATAACACCCACGAAGATAAGCAAGTATATAAACTTATATGACCACAATATATGAGCTTTCTAGTTCGTTTAAGACAAACAAATTGCTAATAATCGACAATCTGGCCACTTGACACCCTTATCAGATATTTGCATGAAAAATAGCGACGCATTCCGGTGTTTGTGTTATCGCAACCACTTAAAAAGACGACAATTACGAAAGTGATATTATTTTCGGCAAAACATGCACCTCCCACAGAGCCAAAAGACCGGGACCACCAAAGCACAAACATAAACTTTATAGACTTTAGACCAGCTATAAATTATGTCGGATTTACTTGTGGTACTATATTACCCTTTATCGGTAGCCGATAATGCCGTTTGGATCCGCTATATAAATGCGCGAATACAGCGCTTCGGACCACAGGTTAATACGTGAAAGTAATTGAGCAAACCATGWGGATTTTTTTTAAATTTTTAGCAATCCTAACGGTAATAACCACCGCCACAGGTGCAGACGCAAACAAGGCGTGGTGGAAGAGTGCATCGTTCTACCAAATATATCCGCGCTCATTCAAAGACAGCGACGGTGATGGCATTGGCGATATAAAAGGTAAGTAACCGAGCGAAACGGTAGTGCCAGTAGAAAAGCGTAATATTGTTATAAACGTAGGCATTTTGCAACAACTGCCCTATCTGAAAGAGATCGGAGTCGATGCAACTTGGCTTTCGCCCATCTTCACATCACCAATGGCCGACTTTGGTTACGATGTGAGTAATTTCACGGAAATCGATCCGATGTTCGGCACATTAGAGGATTTCGAAGCACTGCTGGCAAAATCTAAAGAGATTGGGTTGAAAATCATTTTGGACTTTGTGCCCAATCACACGAGTGACGAATGCGAGTGGTTCATTAAATCAGCACAAAATGATCCCGAGTACAGCGACTTCTATATTTGGCATCCAGGTAAAAATAATTCGCTTGCGCCACCAACGAACTGGATAAGTGTTTTTCGCGGGTCCATGTGGACGTGGAATGAGCAACGTCAGGCCTACTATCTGCATCAGTTCCATGCCAAACAACCCGATCTTAATTACAACAATCCTAAAGTGCGSGAAGCCATGAAGGTAAGTCATCACAAGTATGGATTATTTATAACCCAACATTAAATTAAGTTATTCAAATAGAACGTGCTACGTTATTGGGTGCGGAAAGGAGTTGCCGGTTTTCGTGTTGATGCCGTGCCACATATYTATGAAGTGGCTGCCGATGCTGAKGGCAATTGGCCCGATGAACCACGTAATCCCAATGTGCAGGATGCCGAAGACTAYGGATACCTGCAACACATCTACACCACCAACCAGCCGGGCACACTTGATGTTGTCTATGAATTCCGCGAGGTGCTGAAGGAACTRGACGAGGAACTAGGCGGCGACGAACACGTGCTCTTGACCGAAGCTTATGCGCCCATCAACACCCTGATGTTGTATTATGGAAATGGCACTGCTGATGGTGCACAAATACCCTTCAATTTTGAGTTAATCAGCAATGTGAACAAAGATTCAACCGCCTACGACTACTCGAACTTAATACACAACTGGTTGGATAATATGCCTGCTGGAGGTGTGGCCAATTGGGTGGTGCGTAGCTATATTAAATTATTCTCATTATTATTAGTATTTATATGTATTCCAAMATATACCCATTTCATTAGCTTGGCAATCATGATCAATCACGCATTGGAACACGTCTGGGAAAGGATCGCATTGACTTGATCAATATATTGCTGAAGACCCTACCTGGTATTAGTGTCACATACCAAGGCGAGGAGATTGGCATGACGGACGTCCGGATTTCATGGGAGGAAACCGTAGATCCACAAGGTTGCCAATCGAACCCCCACGAGTATGAACGTCTCACCCGCGACCCTGCGCGCACGCCATACCAATGGAATGATGAACACAAGGCCGGTTTTACTGAAGGCGACAAGACTTGGCTACCGTTGGCAGAGGATTTTAAGCTGGTTAATGTTAAACGTGAACGCGGCATTGCCAACAGCCACCTGAATATCTACAAACAGCTGCAACTTTTACGTGCAACGCRGACAATGCGCGAAGGCGACGCCGAAATAAAACCGATCAGTGAAAATGTGTTGGGCATTAAGCGGTAAGTGAGAATGTTAAATYATGCTTAAACGGTAACTAATCACTACTCTCTTACTTATTTTGGTTATCAGTTTTTTAAGCGGCGAGCGCACTTACGTTGTTCTGCTGAATCTACATGACGACGTGGAGACGATCAACTTGAATTCTGCTTTTAATGAGCTCACGTCTGAATTGGAATATGTGTTGGTGACTGCCAAAAGCATACGGCGCAAGGGGTGAGCCGTAACTTCTCAGCTTGCTTTCTTTTCAGAGTTTCTCTAACTTGACTATTTACTTGACAGGGATAAGGTCTATGCAGACACCCTTACATTGATGCCGAAAGAAGCTATTGTGCTCGCTACAATCGCCTAAATCTGATATTTTGTATTTATATATCGTGTTTAAGATATGAGCTGTTATTTTGTTTTACACTTAGGACTGATAAATAAAAATATACTTTTTGATACTCAAACTGTTTTCCAATATTCTTCTTTCCTTTACTAATTTATCATTCAATAAGTAAATCACAGTAAATACGCTAMTAGGGAAATATAAAGTGCCTTAATTTGTATGCCCGAGTACTTAGGTRGTAAGTGTTAAAGCACTCAAGATTACAGTTCCGTGTTTACTGGTCTGAAAATGCGGGTCTGTGAGGGAATATACACGCATAATAATGCTTCAGTTGTACTTACCGACAATATCTATGGAATCGAATAGATTAAATTATTATTAAAGCACTAAATCATTAGAAGTCCTCAGTTAATAACTCCATAAACAAAGAGTAGTAAAATTAATAGCATCAAATCAAAGCATTTTTCTTCAAAACTACTGAATTTGYTTTTATACCACTTATCTCCATAAAAGTTGAACAATAAGTTACGGTTTTTATTAAYGTCTAATACCAGACAATAAATCAACATCATGAAATATAATTTCAGCTCCAGAAAGACTTTTGGCTTATCCYTTCGTAAATATATTGCCCAGCCTTTGCGGCAACCGAGATCCAGAAAATTATATCTATGTTWTGTGWGARGTAACAGACACTAACCGCTGCCGGCGGATCCACGCAGCACCACCGCCTCATAAGGCATCAAGTGTATACGCTGACTCAAATCCACCTTATCGCTGAAACGACAGAAGCAGAGAATGCCTCAAAAGCTGATWATTACAAACTTGGCAGCTGATTTACCCAAAACTGTGTGGCGAATGYCGGCTGAGCAGCACATATTCCATCGTYTTATTCRCCAAGTCGTGCACGTATTCTACCTTGTTGCCCATATTAATGACTATGCGATATTCCTCGTCCGCCAAAGCGGTTCTGTGAGWAAATTTTTGTATTACTWTTCTACTAAATTCGCCCAAATCGCTATATTTACCGCACAACTTGAAAGACCTGATCCGAAACTGCGCCAAAGGCGAATCCACCCTCTTCTTTGAAAGCTTTAAAGGCGTTCGTTTGCTTCAATTGCGTCATTCCTTTAAATATTTGCAGAGTGCTTCGTGCCACGCCACGTTCGGTCGCCACATTGAAACCTTTGTAGTCGGGAGAGATCGGCAGCCAGCTGGTCGGACCTTTGGTAAAGCCAGCATGATCCGTAGTGTCCCATTGCATTGGCGTSCGCTCAGGATCGCGGTCATCACAAGATATGGCGGTACATTCAGTGGCCACATTRGACATGCCGATTTCTTCACCCTGACAGAAAACTAYATTTATRAAGGTCCAACTTGAAATTATCAGATTGGCAAGACTTACATAATACGTGACCGATGTGCCGGGCAGTGCGTGCACCAGCATAGTCATTAGGTCCACTTTGTGCTGACCCATGCGCGTTGCCAGCCGATCGTTGTCATGATTGCCCACAACCCAATTAGCGGACTGATGCTTTTCCCATATATTATCCATCCAACTCTTTACAGAGTCTTCAACATTTTTCGCCGTCGAATATCCGTTGAGTGACATCATATTAAAATTCATAGGTATTTGGGTACCCGAGTGGGTACCATTATTGATGTAATCACTCAAGACGTCAACGGAAGAGTAGGCTTCAGCAATGAGCACGCTGCAGAGCATACATGTTTTTTATTTAAGTTCATAAAAGTTTTGAAAAATAGTACTCACATGGTGTCGCGTTCATGTTGACGCTTATATTCATCCAAGAAATCACGCCATTCGTACACAACCTCAAGCGTTAGCGGCTGATCCTTCGTGTAGATGTGCTCATGGTAATTGTAACTATTAGGATCATCAGTCCAGCCGCTTAGCGGTTCATTGGGATATGTGCCATTCGCGAAACGCTTTTCGCCAATATGAGGCACCGCATCTATACGAAAGCCATCTGCACCACGATCAACCCAAAATTTCAACACTTCCAGCATATGCTCACGCACCATTGGATTGCTAAAGTTGAGATCTGGTTGTTTCGGTAAAAACTGATGCAGATAATACTGCTGACGTTGCTCGTTCCAAGTCCACATCGGGCCGCTGAATACACTTACCTACAAAATCAAAATATGTTAGAGCGAAAAAAAAACCAGCTCCGCGATAGCATACGCACCCAATTGCTGGGTGGTACGCGCTCGCCAGTCTCGGCGTCAATTTTGCCATCCTCCCAAATATAAAAGTCATCATAGCCGTTTTCTCTACGTATCGACTTCTGAAACCATTCGCATTCATCACTTGAATGGTTGGGCACAAAATCCAAAATAATTTTAATACCCAATGCATGCGCCTTAGCTATCAAAGCATCAAAGTCGGCCAAAGTGCCGAAAAGCGGGTCAATCTTTGTAAAGTTCGAAATGTCATAACCGAAGTCGGCCATTGGTGACTCGAATATCGGCGATAGCCAAGTGGCTGTCACGCCAATTTCTTTGAGATACGCCAGTCGCGTTGTGATGCCGTTCAAGTCGCCCACACCATCGCCATCGCTGTCCATGAAGGAGCGCGGGTAGATTTGATAGAGCGTGGCCGATTCCCACCAATCAACGACGCTTGCAGCGAAGCAATTGCGGCAACCAAGCAACAACGCTGCGTATAACGGTAACAGTCGTAACAACATCTCGAAACTAACTGCATGCAGCCACGGCAGCTAGTTAAGATTCCAGCCCTTATAGATGGTGACCGTTAAGCGTACGTTATCAATTTATTGCCGACAATCGAAGAAAATATTGTGCAAAGCGCATTACATGTGGCGAAGTGGTGCACTCACATACTCAAGCTGGGAATTTTATTAATTGATTRCGCTGACATTAATTATCAAATGTAAACATTTATACCCAAGTATTATTCTACTTATGGCACACATAGTATCTACGATTGAAGTGTTTATGCGAGCTGAAGCGTTTAAGCGATTTTAGCGGACAAATTAACTGTGGGGTAAATAAAAGTCTAAAGTCAAAAGCTATGCAAATTTTAAAGATTGAAGCTGCTCCGAATGAAATTTTGAAAAATATCCAAATATCCAAGCCARCAAATGGTAGTCCGATGGTGAAAGGTCAGGGCTGTATGCAACAAAATTTCCCAGCCAAGCTCTTACAGTTTTGCCGATTCAGCAACGATGTGTGTGTGGAAGACGTAGCCCTTTCTATATCAGTTCTGGCMATTTRTTTCGATTGYTTGCTKGCTTGTAGAATCAATCGTTCGACCAGGCTGGAGCAGCTCATAGTGGAMGATTCCTTTCCAGTCCCCACCAACCACTTAGAATAACCTTTGGAGGCGTCAATCCTGCCTTTGCGACCATTTRTTGAGCTTCACCACGCTTGGACGMTGACATATTTTGTTCATTATTGTCTTATTTCATCCACTTTTCGTCTTCTCATCATTCTCTACAGAAATGGTTCGATTTCAATCCGTTTCAGCAAAGAATCGCAGATGTTAATTCAGTCCATTAAATTTTTCTCAGACAATTCATGCATCTTTCACAGTGAAATTTCCAGAACGGAAGCGAGCGAACCATTGTTATGCCACA
>NW_017536741.1:1109852-1121425 GCF_001853355.1 Bactrocera latifrons | reverse complement strand
TTAAGTAAAGCTTAAAATCTCACCTTTCCAACACTATATGGTATGACACAATGTGACTGGTAGCGCTGTWGATTTAGGACTGCAACGGCATCTATTGACAAAATACGAAAAGACTTTTTCGACTACCYAATATATCKATTACCTAYATGTCTCGGGTGGTATATTCACCAGCCGTCGTTTATTTAGAAGTACTCAGTAGAGTCTTAAGCCCTTCGAAGGCTAAAATGAAGTGTCTGATTCCTAAAAAACTACGTGCATATACGCCTAAATTTATGCAGCTTTTGTGAAAGCGGTCGTTAATAAAAACTATTCTCTACGAATTTTCCTATAAGATCTGAAGATAATTGCGCTTTTTAGTGGTGTTTGCATTGTGATTGGCATTCAAAAACTACTATTAATTACCGTACATGCATTAAGTAAATAAACAAGTACTTCTGTTGTTCAGTAGGTGCGGGCGTCATACGAAACACATTATGTCTGCTTATTCTGCACTTGAACGCTCCATAACTGAAGCATTTGCATACACACAGAGTCACAGTGATCTAACGTTTCCAAGAGTAGCTGCTACTTCAAATAAAAGTAAATTTTACCACTGCGAAAACATTCCAAAATTCGAAACTTGTGGGTAGAAAACTAAAGTTGGACCTTTGATTCAAAAAAAAAAAAAAAAACAGTTTGGGAAAGCAAAAGCGAGAAAAATCAAAGCCATTGATTTTACAATGCAATACTTGTAATATTTTAGTATATTTTTATAGTTCATGGTTACATATTAGCAAGTCGGTAGCTTGCGACTCTCGAAGCCCGCTATGCCTCATTCACCAAACGCAGTACATAGCCGTTGTATGCCTTCACCTCCAACGAGTCGGAGTCCACTTGTTGACTGCCGAATAAGTAAACAATAATTAGAGTTTTGAATGTGAATTAAYACCAGCCTGTAGCCGCACTCACCCACTCTCCAAGCCAGACTGCAGTGAACTGGCAACAACCTCCAACTTGCCGCTTACATCGCCATACAACTGATCGAAGTTCAAAGTCACATTTTGGTCGCCAATATTTAGAACTATGTAATATGCATCGCCGGTAGCTGCTTGCCTGTAAAATGGAATTTTCGCTAAAAAGTTCTCGAAGTTGTTACCGTAGCTCACCTTCTGTAGCTCAGCCAATTGTCACCGACCACTGATTCGTAATCACCATCGCTGAAAGCGGGTTCGGATTTTCTTAATTCGGTCAGTTTTTTGAAAATCTTTAGGTGACTGTTTTCTGCCGCCTCTTGCGCCTGCACGTTGTTTGACTCGTACGACTGGCCCACGGGTAACCAKGTRCGATTCGCAGAACTGAAGCCGGCATTTTTGGTGTTGTCCCAGAGGAAGGGCGTGCGCTCAGGATCGCGTGAATATTTCTGGTAAGTTTCGGGGTCAGCATTGCAAGCCTGCGGATCAACGCTATCCTCCCAGGACACGTAACCGTCTTCCAAGCCATACTCCTCACCCTTAAAAATACCATTAGATTGGACACAAATAATGCTCAGTATACTGGATATTTAAATGAGAGGATTATATGATTATTGTATGAGATATGTATAAGCACTTACATTGTAGGTGACTGCAATGCCTGGTAGCGTTTGCAAGAAGATATTCATGAGATCAGCGCGTTGAGCACCGAATCGCGAAGCCAATCTGGGATTGTCGTGGTTGCCAAGCACCCAGTTAGCATAGACACCCTCAGGCATGTTATCCAACCAATGACGTACATAGTAATCGTAGTCGGAAGCTGTACTCTGGTTGTTCAGATCGGCCATCATCTCGAAGTTGAAGGGTATATTTGAACCGTTATGTACGCCATCACCATACATGAGCATAAGATTCTCAAAGCTGGTATAAGCCTCAGTAAGCAGCACTTTAGTGTCGGTATCATAATCAAGTTTCCACTGGTCCACAACGTCACGCCACTGATAGACTATATCGAATATCTCAGGTAGCGAATTAGTGTAAATGTGATTCAAGTGACACCAATCATCTGGATCGGGACAAGAGCTTGTATCGGCAATAATGGGCTCATCAGGGTAGGTGCCAGTTGTGGGATCAACATCAGCCTCGAATAAGAAGGGCACAGCGTCGATACGGAAWCCATCAATACCACGCGCCAACCAAAATCTGAGCACATYCTTCATATCCTCGACAACGTTTGGATTGCGATAGTTCAAGTCTGGCTGTTTTATGCCAAATTGATGCAGGTAATATTGTTGACGTTGCTCATTCCACTCCCATGCAGAGTAACGGAATTGTGAAATCCAGTTGCTTGGTGGCTGGCGTTCACCAGTGGTAGCGTTGATCACACCATCATGCCAGATGTAGAAATCACGATAGTAGGAATCATTGGCGACGGAACGTTGGAACCACTCATGTTCGTCGCTGGTGTGATTGGGCACAAAGTCCAAAATCAAGTGCAAGCCGAGGCTATGCGCTTTTTCGATTAACGACTCCAAATCCTCCGTCGTGCCGTACTCCGGCTGTACCTTTGTGTAATCCGAAATGTCATAGCCGAAATCAGCCATTGGCGACTGAAAGATGGGCGAGAGCCAAACACCATCCATGCCAATGTCCTTCACGTAATCCAATTTTTCGAGTATACCTGCGGAAAGCAATAAATATGTTCAATGTAGTGGGTATAAGCAATGATTTGTTGCATTGAACAGGTTGAGCTGCTTACCATTCAAATCGCCTATACCATCGCCATTGCTGTCCTTGAAGGAGCGTGGGTAAATCTGGTAGAAATTGCCGTTTTCCCACCAGTCACGCTCGCTGTGGCTGACGTGGCACAGAGCGAAAGCGATTAGAAAGATGCCGAGAAGTTTCCCCATAATTCGTTAACAGGAAGTACTGCGCTACTGACCACAACCGCTGTTCGTTCCCCATTTATAAGCCCTATCTGTTGACACTTTGACCGCCGCTATCCATAATGGATAATAGATCTCAAGTCGAGACGAGGCGAGAAAATGTGTTACCYTGTTAAGCTAAAACGGCTTATCCGCTGTTCTCTAGAAGTTACAGCATTTTTTGAAAACTATTGATTTACTTTTGTGTCTCACCGCAGCTGCGTAAACTTACACAATATTATTTGTTTACTTTTCATAACATTGTGGTGCTGATACTCGGTATGAGCTGAGTTTAACATTTTTGTCTCCATTTCACAGTTTTTCATTTCAGAAYACTCTTAGTCTTTTTTCTTAATGAATGACTAAATAAGTGTTTGTTTTCAGAGTTTTGTTAAGAAGCTTCTCTTCAAATATTTACTCGAAYAATAAATAAACAAAAAATAAAACCGTTATTTTTCGAAATATATATTTTACCTGAAAATAAATACTGCTGAGCTTTTGTCTTCAATTTTTGCATTCTTGACTTTGGAAAACTACCTCAACTTTGTAAATAAAAACATGCCAATAAACTGTTTGAGAATGGATGAAAAGCTACGTAGGAGGTAGAAAGATGGGTATAGGGTGCATACAAAGGCAAAGGAACATGGAGTCATGTGTAGACATTCATGTAAGTGGAAAGGTCTCTTATTGTCATTTACTTGAGAAGCAGCTCACGACTTCCGGTTTTCAACCACGTATACTCTGTAGCCAAAGAACATCCAGTTGAGGCCGAGAAAGTGAGAAGGYGAACAATCCCCTMCACAGGGTTGTGCGCTGTGTTTGGGACCCGCCACACAATGCAAATATATAATATAAAGAAACAAAAAAAAAAGCCAGAAGAAAAACCCCCCTTTTGATGACGACCATGGCAAACGAATTAAGGTTCCGAACTCTATAAGTCACTCATTATTCCTGTTCTGCTATATGTGGCAGAGGGCATGGACGATGCCAACATCTGATGAGACGACGTTACGATTTTTTGAAAGAAAGGTGCTGCATCACATTTATGGTCGACAAATATCGCTTTCGATGGAACGATGAGCTATATGAGTTATACGAGKACATTGACACAGTTCAGCGAATGAAGAGACAGCGGCTGCGCTGGMAAGTCATGTCGAACGAATGGACGAAAACACTCTAGCTCTGAAAGTATTCGACGCAATACCCGCCGGGGGAAGCAGAGCAMGAGGAAGACCTCCGCTCCGTTGGAAAGACCAGGTGGAGAAGGACCTGGCTTCGATCTCAGATTTGCGCCACCTTGTGAAAAGAAGAAACAACTGGTGCGCTGTTGTTAACTCGATTATGATCGCGTAACCGGTGTCTACGCCAGTAAAGAAGGAGAAGAATATAATAAAGTTATTCAATACCACTCGCTTTGTTTTCTTGCATAATATTTGATAAGAATTATTATCATTAATTGCAATTTTTTTTCCTCCCAAACTGTGTTATCAGTCGAGGATRTTTTTGTGTGTGTACTCAACTTTCATGTGTGGGCTGAAAAATTCCACAAACAATTGTTTCTACTGTTTTCGCATTGAAAACAAAAATACGAATGTTGAAAAATCTGCCAACTGGAAGTGAAGTGCCGCTTTGACAATGTAGAACTGACAACTGCCAAACAGCGCCATGCCACTTAAAGTCAATCGCATGTGAACCAAATGATCAGCATTTTCATAGCAGGTGACTTTACGCGTTTCTCGAAAGTGGCTCACATAGTGTTTACAAAGCAATTGTCAGATAAAAATCACAAAAAGCAGCACTCAATAATTATCAATAAGTTTTTTTTTTCCTGCTAATTTAAATTTTCGTGTGCTTCAGACACAAATCACTGCCTGCTTGCTATATAAAAACCCCCAAGAGCACAAATTGAATTAGTAGCAAGTCCCCAACGAAGTTAGCTAACGGTTTTTTATCGCAGAGTGTTAGAATTATTGTGAAATAGAAATAGAAATTGACAAAATGCAGAAGGCAACCACCGCGCTGTTGGTCGCGCTTTCGGTCCTGGCCTTATTTGCCAGCAGTACCCAAGGCAAGGATTGGTGGGAGAACGGAAATTATTACCAAATCTATCCGCGTTCGTTTCGTGAYAGTGATGGTGACGGTATTGGTGATTTAAATGGTGAGTTTTTGTGGAAAAAATATTGAAAAGACCGCGACCTTAATACTCTTTGTATTCTTTCATAAAACCAATAGGTGTCACTGAGAAATTGCAATATCTGAAGGATATCGGTTTCACAGCGGCTTGGCTGTCGCCAATCTTCAAATCACCCATGGCCGATTTCGGTTATGACATCTCTGATTTCTATCAAATTCACCCAGAATATGGCACAATGGAGGATTTCGAAAATATGATCAAGAAAGCCAAAGAGGTGGGCATCAAAATCATACTTGACTTCGTGCCAAATCACTCCAGTGATGAGAATGAGTGGTTCATCAAGTCGGTGGATGGTGATCCAGCATATGCCGATTTCTATATTTGGCATAACGGCATTGTAAATGAAACCACCGGCGAACGTCAGCCGCCCAGCAACTGGGTGAGCGTTTTCCGTTACTCTGCTTGGGAATGGAACGATGTGCGCCAACAATACTACTTGCATCAATTCGTCACCAAACAGCCCGATCTCAATTAYCGCAATCCAGCTGTTGTGAATGAAATGAAAAACGTTATGCGCTTCTGGTTGGGTAAGGGGGTTGCGGGCTTTCGCATTGACGCTGTACCTTATCTCTTTGAAAAGGATTTGGACCGCTACAATAACTACCCAGATGAACCAGTCATCGATGATGTAAGCACATGCCCTGATCCCGATGACGCTTGCCACTTGAAACATATCTACACGCAAGATCAGCCCGAAACCCTCGATATGGTCTACCAATGGCGTGCGCTCGCCGATGAATTCAAGAAGGAGCATGGCGGCGATACACGCATTCTGCTCACYGAAGCTTACACCAGCTTCGACAAYATGATTCTTTACTATGGCAATGGCATACGAAATGGTTCGCACATTCCTTTCAATTTCGATTTCTTAACAAATCTCCAGAACGATACCAAGGCGCCGACGGTGGTGGAACACATCGAGAAATGGTTGAATGCGATGCCTGAAGGTGTGATCGCCAACTGGGTGCTGGGCAATCACGACAACAAGCGTTTGGCTTCACGCTACGGCGTACAACGTGCCGATCTCTTCAACATCCTGCTCCAAACATTGCCCGGCAATGCGGTGACCTACAATGTGAGTATCAGATTTTTTTTTTGACCAGTCAAGTGTATTTATCAAAATCAYCTTTTCTTCTTTTAGGGCGAAGAACTAGCTATGACTGACGTGTATATTAGCTGGGAGGACTCCGTGGATCCACAGGCCTGTAATTCAGATCCTGACCGTTACTATGATTTATCACGCGATCCTGCGCGTACACCTTATCAGTGGGATGCATCACCCAATGCCGGTAAGTGTTATAAAACTCTAATATAAAAAACTTTCATCTTATCTGTCTGTTGGCAGTTTCAATAACCATTTCGTCAGGGTACACATGTTTTCATTTACCCATACTCGTATGCCTTATCTACATAGTCAAMATTTCTTTATCAATCACAACAGGTTTTACCTCYGGTGATCACACTTGGCTACCGGTGTCCGATGACTACAAGCAGAACAACGCTTTGGCTCAACAACGTGCCCCGCAATCGCATCTGCAGATCATGAAGAAGCTCATACGCCTGCGCAAGGAACCGTCATTCCAGGATGGCGATTTCAACATCAAGGCGATCGATGACGATCTCATCATTTACTCACGGTATGTTTACTGYCACAGCGGATTATTACTATTGAGTATTTTCTCAAATTCTATCATATCTCTTTAATTTCTACAGCCAAAAAACTGGTAGCGATCTGTATGTGATTGTGCTGAACTTGRGCAGCTCTAATAAGACATTAAACGTCAACACTTACTACTCCTTGGGTTCCAAAGCGGAAGTGATTACAACTTCCATGCAGTCGCAATACGTTGATGGGTAAGTTTAAATTCATAATATTTAACACTAAATATTTTATGATATAATTTTTCCTTTTTTGCAGCCAAATTATTGATCCCACACAGTTTAATGCCGAGCCCTACGTGGGTACTGTGCTCGTGATAGCTTAAGGAATTACTCAGTCATTATTATATAGTATACATATAAGATAAGCAACAAAACCACTCAGTATACATAGACATCAAACAAACTAATTTAAGATTCATCGTATATTCATACTTATTTAATATTAGCAATATTTTCAAATAAACAAATGCAACCAACATTAAGAAATGGCATCTGTATMTTATCTAACGCTATTGTTGCTGCAACCTCGGYTCTAAGGGCGCTCTCTTAGTCTTAGGAAAATACCATTCTCCSCTTTGAGGGTCAGCACGGCCGACAATATCGGRTCATACTTGCTTGGATKCGGTAACCGCTCTCTTTGTTCCGCCTGCGACAAGCCAATGAAGTGTCTCGAATATCCATCTGTGGAGGCTAATTCGTCCAGAGGCGGCAGTATTTCGAAAGTGCGCACGAMTTTCGAAACTACAGTTTTAATTTCGAGCAACGCGAACTTTTGTCCTTTGATAGTAGTTCGATTCGAAAATTAAATACATCGTAATACCTCAAATTACTTACCAATACAATTTCYGGGACCTGCGCWGAAAGGCAGGTACTCAAAAGGATYTTGGGAGCGTTTCGTCGCACACCAACGATCAGGATCCACGTGGTAGGGATCGGGAAAATATTTTTCATTGTAACCGAGTGCCATCAGAAAAAGATTAATGGTAGTATCTACTGGCACAGTGAAGCCATCTGTAGCGAAGAAGTTTTTCAAACACGTTAAAAGTAAAGAGAAAAAAAAGAGATTAATTAGATCGCTACATATGAGAGTCTCCTCTGCTGTATTGATACAACGTATTATTATCGCCTCTTAACGCACTTATATCGTAATCCTTGTCAGTACGTCTGGCAACAATTGRTACGCTGGGATAGAGACGCAGTGACTCCTTTATGACCATGTCCAAGTACTGCATGTCAGCAATCTGCTGGAAAGTGGCTTCACCCTTGAAGTTGTCCCCCAATAACTGTTTTTGCTCGGCGTACACTCTCCTCTGTGCGTATAAAGAAGCAATTTAAAACTCGTTTTGGTTACCATCTTTATAAAAAACTAGCTTACTTGTATCTCAGGGTGCATGGCGAGCAAATATACTGTGAATGCCACATAATTTGTCGTCCAACTTTCCAAAAAGCTCAGTTCAAACTAGATTAGGTAATCACAGAAATTTCACATTTAATGGGAAATGTTTACTATCATTCGAAAGATCAATCTTTGGCATATATTTTTTAAGATTTCCAAGCAACACGAAAGTATTTTACATGTTTGGCAACATAACCGATATATTATGTTTAGATACATCGGTTATGCAACATTTTTGCAATTCACCACAATTGAGAGCATACTCAATTATGAACAGTCAGTCGATTATCGGAGCTCAATAATACCTCTCGCTTTAGAAATCGTTCTATTAGAGACATTACTGATAGTTTGGGCAAATCATGTGGATTGGTGCCATAGATAATTTGATACGAGACTCTTTGGTTCGAGAGAGAGCTGTCAAAACTTTCATTTTTATAATATTTGGTAATGATGCCACTGCTGAAAAATATTAGCTTATTGCAAAACACTAAATTAAACACTTTGGAAATGCATACATATATAAATGCTAAAATGCAAAATCATTAATTAATTTACATAAACATTTATTTTGCCAAAATATGTTTGCACACTTCAATGAAATTTCATTTCACACTAATTTCGTCAAGTAATTATAGCGCTGCTCTTCTGGCATCCCGCCTTTTTCACTAACTGCTGGTTGAAGGCAGCCTGATTGTGTTTTGTTGCCAGCTCAGAAATCAGATCAGGGTGTCCTGCCAGCTGACAATTTAAAAATCAAGGTCATGTGACAGTTTTCTTCGATTATCGTGTTATGGTGCATTATGAATTCCTTCCACCGGGATAAACTGTTAACGAAGAATATTATTTGAGCGTTATTCGCCGTTTGTGTTAAGCTATTCGCCTCAAGAGGCCAGAATTGTGGGCCGAAAACTATTGGTTTTTCCGAGGACACTGTTTTGACTCAATTGAGGATATAAAAGTTGAATCGAAGAAGGCTCTGATGGCCATCACGACGGAGGATTTTTCCAATTCGTTGGCATAAGTGCATTGCAGCGGGATGGGATTACTTTGAAGGAGATGAAATGGATTTGGAATAATAAATAAAGATTTTAAAAATATAGTATCAATTTGATCACAGTAGTATATGTAAAGCAAATTAGTCAAAATGCTGCCCTAAAATTCTCGTGCTCTAAACAATTGCCTAACTTGCCTATATGGACGGCATGCCGTCAGCACTGTCACCCAGTAAAAAAGAAGAGTGCTGTTTTTAGTTACATTTAACAAGGAAATACTGTACATTCATAAACCCTTAGCAATTATTTTCGTTTACTGATACCGTCGATATCGGATTACTGTAGCATATAGCTCTCATACAAACTGAACGTTCGGAAACAAATATTATTAGGGACAACTTTTTCAATTGAGGAGATATCTTCACGAAATTCGGCATGGATTATTACTTAAAGCAGTAATTCAATATACGAAGCAATCGTTCAGATCATATCACTTTAGCATATAGCTGCCATACAAAGTGAATAATAGGAATCAAGTTCTTCCAAGGAATATTTTGTAATTGTGTAGGGAATATGGTTTCAGTACAACCGAAGTTAAATCTGTTTCATGTTTATACATATTTGTATTTATAGATTCACTTTGCATACAAGCAATAGATTCTGTTTGAATAAGAAGTTTCAGAGATGAGTGGAAGTTAAGTTTTCGATGCAGCGGTTCATATAGTATGATTAGAATTTCCAGATTTTCATCAGACGTTTATGGCAGAGACAAAGGCTTTCAAAAAGAAATAAATACGCAATACTTAAATAGTACTAATTTTGCTTAATCAACTTTCATTTGCATGAAACACACACTCTTACTAACGATCTAAATAAACAAATTTAAGCTTGAATAAACAATTAAAAAACACACATGTATGATATACATATAATGATGCTGTTATTAAACCTTATCAAGTTTTTGTCGCCTACAGAGTGCTCAGTATGAATTGCGGTGAATATTTGCTAGGTAAATGTATTATATAACAAATACAGTGAAATTCCCCATTACGGATAGTACTTATTACATTATAAATACAACGTTTTCATTGATATTTTCATAGCAAACCAATTCTAATAACCGGATATGAGTACGTTCCAACCACCGGACACGGACACTATTTGCTCGCATTTATTAGTTCGATTGAAATATAGCCCTGATATGCAGCTTCTGTCACGAAAAACACATTTTAAGCGCCCCCATATACGGACAGCTCCATTAGCCGGACTCAAATACTCCGTTTATGAGGAATTTCACTGTATTATAAAAAATAAACAATTTGTTAATAATTAATAAAATGATATGTTTTGTACCAGACAGATTAAGATAGATTATTTTGGTAAAACAATTACTAACAAAATAAAGAGAAGCTTGTTGCAATAATAAATATTTGTTTTAGTACTCAGTTTTAATGGATAAAAGTAAGAATCATTTGAAATTTTTTAGTAATTAAAAAATTGAAAGAAATAAGGAAAACATTTCATATTCATACTTGCGGAATAATTGGAGTGTTGATAAAAGAGTCTATTGTAATTTGAGACATACAGAAATCCTTTCGAAGCATTACGCAGAGCAATATAATATTTAAACGGAAACAATACAGTACAATTCAAACTGATCCTTCCAGAAAAAAATACAATTGCTAATTACTGGAATTGTAAAATAGAGCTATAACCAAATTCGTAGTGCAATGGCTCAGTAATCATTCGATTACTAATATGCAGTTTCATAATATGCAGTCCACTACTCTGACTTTCGATTGTACTCGGTTGATTCACTGCCCAAATTCTGCAGAATAACTTTATATGTTACGAATTCAACTAATTTCACACATATGTTACATATAAGCTGCGGAACTCCTCAACTTTTCTCTCTTTCTTACCACTTGGCGTTTTACCCATTTAGTGCGCATTTCCCAAAACCGGTAAAGCTGGCGGTCCTGGCAGCTTATTCAGCTGCTTGACTTCGCTATAATTTTTCACTTCCTAGTAGAGTATGGCAAGAATCGGTGCCAGCAAAAAACTATACAACAACAGCAACCACATCTTGAGTTGCTACACACTTTTCGTATATGAAAACTCATTTAAACTGCTGGAGACGAACGCCGATCGTCAACTGAATGTAGCTCTCCATGTGCGGCGGTATTTTAATATTAAAAAAAAACTTACAGTTTTCAGCTAACTGATAAGAGAATTGATAATTTAAGATTTATCTTATATTCATATTTATATTTAATTAGCAATATTTTCAAACAAACAAATGCAACCAACATTAAGAAATGGCATCTGTATATTATCTAACGCTATTGTTGCTGAAACCTCGGCTCTAAGGGCGCTCTCTTAGTCTTAGGAAAATACCATTCTCCGCTTTGAGGGTCAGCACGGCCGACAATATCGGATCATACTTGCTTGGAT
>NW_017536741.1:1092989-1109187 GCF_001853355.1 Bactrocera latifrons | reverse complement strand
ATGTCAGCAATCTGCTGGAAAGTGGCTTCACCCTTGAAGTTGTCCCCCAATAACTGTTTTTGCTCGGCGTACACTCTCCTCTGTGCGTATAAAGAGCAATTTAAAACTCATTTTGGTTATCATCTTTATAAAAAACTAGCTTACTTGTATCTCAGGGTGCATGGCGAGCAAATATACTGTGAATGCCACAGCAGATGTGGTTGTGTCGTGACCCTAGTGAAGAACTTTTATAAATATGTCTGCCTGCATTTCTACTTGCCTAACAAAAACTCACCTCAAACATGAATGTCGAGACCTCCTCGTAGATCTCTTCTTGTGTTAGCGGCTTTCCGTCGATTGTGGACGAGAGCAAAGTGTCCAGGAAGGCCTGCTTTTTGCGAGAGAACTCATTCTCTTCTCCCTCTATTGTTTCAAGTTTGAGTGTTTCTCTACGCTTCGTTATAACCTAGAAGAAAGTACCGGTATAAATAAATCACTCCGTTTTTATTTATTTGTATTGTGTTTTGTACCTCATTTGTGAAGTCTTGCAGAGTTTTCAATACTTTACAGTACTTTGGATAGTCTGGCGCAAATCTGTATAAAATACTCGACCTTTTCAGCGGATGAAATGCGCGCATATTGATGTTGTAACACATGCTGGAGTAGAAAGCAATGCTATTGAGCAACAAGGGCATTTTAATGGGAGGAAAGCTACTCACTCTTTGAATGCCTGCACAAGCTTGTGGTCATGGTTATCCATCGCATTGATATGTACGCCCATCGCGGTATCTATTTGAGGCACAGCAAGTATTATTTGGTGTTAGCATAATCAAGTTTTTTCCACTGTCAACCTACCACAAATCACATCCATCGTTAGGTAGTGCGTCATATCTTGAAAATCGAATATGGAATCATGTTGCGACACTTTCCGCAGTTTTTCAACGAACTTATTCGAATTCTTGTTCATGTCATCGTGAAAATTTTGCAAAATCTTAAAATGAAAGGACGGTGTGATAATCTTGCGATGCGTGTGCCATTTGCGTCCCGTGCTGGTAAGGAGGCCAGTGCCAAGCCATGGATGAAGCATATCGTAAATATCAGATTTATCGATCAGCGATTTGCTGGTCAAGATGTACTGCGGGGACGCAAAGATACAAATGAATTTCCAGCGTGACATTGATACTGTATGGCATATTTACCTCCAAATCTTTTGCGTCTGAGACCACCATATTCCGATAGGGGCCAATGAGCACTCGATAATTGCCATGATCTGATTCCACCCACCATTGAAACAGCTTATTTAGTAATTCTGAAAATAAATAAAAATATGGAGGCATAAAGCATAGAGAAAACAAAAATAATTTGTCGTCCAAGTTGCAGAAAAGTTCAGTTCAAGTTAAATTTACTGTATGTAGCATTTCATGTTTTTTGATTTAAAGACTTATGGCATACTTAATTGACTGCGTTTGTCTGTTTGCGGTCATGCAACCGGAAATTAAAAAGTTCTATTGRGTAAAACCAACTCTAAATAAGGTTTTCAGTGCAGGCCTAAAATCCCAAACAACGCGTGAGTATTTTAYGTGTTTAGCAACATAACCAATGTATCTAAACATAATCATTAGCAACACATGGCAATTCACTACAGTTGAGAGAATACTCAATAATGAATACTCTCAAGCGCTTAGCGGCGCTCAATAAATACCGCTCACTTTGCACTGTTCTTTCCCAACGCAACGCTCTCTGTTCTTCGCTCATAATAACGATCGGCAAATACACAAAACACCGTTGTCCGATCAGTTAGTTGAAGCTTTTATTGTTATTGTTTACTTATTTTTTTGARATTTAGTCTTAKTTTGTATACAATACAAAGCTTGTGATTAATTAATTAATTCTTAAATTGCAACTAACGGGTTTAGAGTTTTWCAAAAAAAGCGAGTTTTATATAAATACATGTACATACATATGTGGGTACATGTGTCTAAATCATTGTGATTGTTAATGTTGCTTTTATAGTCGCATTTAATTGCGGTTTATACGATCGCTTTATATTTCAAGTTCAAGCTCGTCATATGTAYRTATGTATGTAYGTATGTATGTAAAAGTATTAATTACTGCAGGGACTTGGCAAAGGCAAGCACGCAATTACAAATGCTGGCGGACAAACAATAAAAATAAAYATTTAAATATTTTATTTCTGTCTGTTAATCGGTTTTATCATAAATTATTTATAATGCTAACRGGGCAATTGAAAAGTCTCCTGCCTGGCACATATGTAYRTACATATGTARATGGCGTTACTAGAATTAAATCCGTATGATTTTTAATTAATTTTGCCTGCAGAAAAGTTGAGGATGCTGCAAAAAGCCTTTGGGGGTCAAACTCTGTCTAAAAGTGTYCACAAGTGGTATAACGAGTTCAAAGCCGGTCGCGAGAGTGTTGCGAAAAATGTGGTGTCAATTCGGCCAAAGACATCGACTGATGAACATCACATCAAATAAGTCAAAGAAATTGCTGATAGCTTGGGCATATCATTTTTAAATACGAATTGAGCTTGGAGTCAAATCTTGAATGGTTCCAAAAACTCTAAATTTTTTCGAAAAAGAACGTCCTGTTAACATCTGCGAAACAATGCTTTCTGACTATCAAAACGTTATGAAACGCATCATAACTGGAGATGAGACTTGGATCTATCTTTATGATCCCGAAAAATCGATCAATTGAGCGAATATCGTGCTAAGCGCCAGCCGAAAGCGAAGAAATCAATTCAAGGTCGCTCAAAAATCAAGGTCATCTTGACAGTTTTCTTCKATTAACGCGGTGTGGTGCTTTATGAATTCCTTCCGCCGGGCCAAATTGTCCACAAATAATATTATTTGAGCCTTATGCGCCATTTTCGTTAAGCTATTCGCCTCTAGAGGCGAGAATTGTGGGCCGAAAACTCTTCGTTTTTGCACCACGATAATGCACCATCTCATGCAACATACATACATACATATAACCAATGTAAATGGTGATCATTTTGCCAAAAATTCAACAAATATCGTTCCGCATCCACCATATTCGCCTTATTTTGGCAAAGTGCGACTTTTGCCTATTCAACAAACTCAAAAGACCACACCGAGGACACCGTTTTGACACAAAATGYCGTCCTGAAATTCTTGCGCTTTAAGCAATTGCCTAACTTGCCTTGTATGGACGGCATGCCTGTGAAACATTAGTGCTGTTTTTAGTTACGTTMAACCAGGGACTACTGTACATTCATAAACGCTGAGCTATTAGTTTTGTTAACTGATAAGCATTGATATGGTTCCCAGTATACATAAGTACTTGATTAGTAAAAAAGAGATTTCAATAACATTCTCCCAGCAGATGCGTACCTGAAGACTCTCTCAACTTCACACCACATAGCTGGGTTTCGCATTGAATTTTTCAAGAACCCTAACAATCCTAGTGTCGACGAGATTCGTTTAACGAAATTATCACAACTATTGTTTTCAAAACTCCAACCAGTTTTGGATTGGTTCAGCTTATGGAGTAGGTACATTCGTATTTATGTATGTGTGTGCTCAAGATCTCGAATTTCCAAAGATATGTAAATGAGTGCTACAGTGAATATTATCGGCTTATGCAGCCGCTGTGTRTTATACGAATATGATAAGCGCGTATGGCCGAATACCTATGGCGGGAAAATTTACAAAACACTACATTTACATGCGTTTACTAAAAATGTTTTTATATCCTAAACAGAGCGTATTAAGTGTGCCAAGATGTTCGTAAGCCGGGGCCCTATAAAGAAGCTGCTTCTTTGTCGGAACCACCGATAACGGACCTTTTATTGCCATACAAAGTGAACTATCAGAAGCAAGTGTTTGTATGGAAAACTGTTACATTTGACGAGATATCTTCACGAAATTCGGCATGAAYTATTATCTAAAGCAGCAGTGCAAAATACGAAGAAATTTTTCAGATCGTATCACTATAGCATATAGCTGCCATACAGAGGGAACGATCATAATGAAGTTCTTGTTAGAAATGTGATCTATTTGTGAATAGTTTCTGTGCTACCAATCTCTTATTTATATATTCACTTTGCATACAAGCGATAGATTCTGTTTGAATAACAAGTTTCAGCGTTGAATGGTCAGTAAGTCTTCGATGCAACGGTTCATWTACTATGATTAGTATTTCTAGGTTTTCATCCGATATTTATAGCAAATTTAAATACTTTTGAATAGAAATAAATACGCAATACTTAAATTGATCTATGGTTGATTAAATAATTAAATAACATACATATCTAATGATATATAATGATGGTGTTATTAAACCGCATAAAGATTTTATCGAATAGAGGTTGTTCAGTATGAATTGCKGTGAATGCGGACAGTATTTATTACCGGACACCTCCCATAGCCGGACAAATTTTATAAACAGAACGTTTTTATTGATATTTTCATAGCAAACCAATTCCAATAACCGGATATGAGTGCGTTCCAATGATTGCACACGGACACTATTTGCTCGCATTTATTATTTCAATATAAATATATCTCTAAGAATACCTTTTAAACGCTCCCATATAATTATATACAGCTCCATTATCATTAGTATTATCAAAAAAACGTTAAACAAGTTTTTACTCATTGATAAAACTACATATATATGTATTTATGCCAGACAGCATAAAATAGATAATTTTGGCAAAACAATGACTTGCCAAAAAAGTGAACCTATTTAGAATAATAACTTCTTTTTTTACTAAGTTTAAAACGCAGTTAAGCGTCTAAAAAACGACAAAGGAGTTCAATTATTAAACGAATATAAGTTTACAACTTCTTTATTCTAAAATTAATTTAAATGAATAACCACTTGAGGAGGAATTTACACTGTTTTGTCGTTTCAATCAAAGATCGAATTAATGCCTTACCATATTTTATTTAATGAAATATTGAATAAAACAGAAATATAGTATAAATAAAGGTTTCGTAACTCCAACGTATTATCGCCGAGTCCAATTCATTTCACAAATATATGTACATATGTATGTTACATATAAGCAGCGGTGCTTTCCAACTTTTTTTCTCACTTTCTTACCACTTGGCGTTTTGCCCATTTGATGCGCATTTCCCAAAACTGGTAAAGCCGGCGGTCCTGGCAGCTTATTCAGCTGCTTGACTTTGCTATAATTTTTCACTTCCAAGTAGAGTATGGCAAGAATCGGTGCCAGCAAAACACTATACAACAACAACAACCACATCTTGAATTGCTACACACTTCTCGTATGAAATGAATGCACGTATTGTTAACGCTGCCAAGCAAAGCGTTGCGGAATTCGAAAACTCGTTTAAACTGTTAGAGACGAATGCCGATCGTCAACTGAATGTAGCTCTCCATGCGCGGCGGCATTTTAATATTCAAAAAACTCACAATTTTCAGCTAACTGATAAGACAAGAGCATTTGCTAGGCGCGACAGCCTAAAGGTAGGCAACGCTTACTTTCCGAAGGCCACAGTAAACACAGTGGAACAAGATCGGCGATCTCTAGGTGGATTCACTAGGCTGCATATGCGCAAATATGGCTAGAATTGAGCCAACAAAGTACCGTTGTAGAGCAAAATTTGGCTGAAATTTATTTGGTTGAACGGCTTTTCGATTTTAAGCCTTTTTTAAACATTTTTTCAGCCACACATGTTATTTTTAATGGTTGTTTTATAGCYATTATGTACACATGTGTTTGTATGTGCTGATATTCATACTCCATTAAAAGCGGCTGATTGCTAATAAATTTGGCGATACGTGAGCGAGTGYATTTTACATACAAAAACACCAAAAAAGTGATCAACAATTACTTTACTTTTAGTTTACGACGCATTCGATATCTCGTCGCGAAACAGGAGGATTAAAGAAATAGAGAAAAAAGAAAAGCGAAGTGAGCCTATTATAGGCCCTTTTCTCAATGTCTACTAGCTAGCAGCCAGTTAAGTTCYGGTCAAAAAAATTATCTTTGCCGAGAGAATGAATCTTGGTTCAGTTAACCAGAACTGACAGCTGACTGCTAAACAGATATTGATAAAACGGACCTAAGAGCAAATAATCCCACAATCAGATTTCATTTACTTTGAGTTTGAGACTTTTATTGTTTACAAATTGAGATTCTTACTCARAATGAACACAATGATGAGTTTATAATAACCGATATATTTACTATGCTTATGCTTGTTTAATATTAAATTRCGTTAGACCATTAGTGAGAAGCAATGGTTGCCTTGTTAAACCTCATACAAAGTGCTCGTTGGATAAATGTTAGATAAGCCTTCTTATCTGCAAGCGTATTGGCTCTTGGACTATTTCTACCATTGAACTAAACAAAAATTTCTTGAACCGATTATCAGTTGGCTGTCAGCTAACGCCAAGTTAAAGTCGTCACGTCTATTTCTCTGCAATTTTTTAACAATAAACATTTATTTACGCCTGAGGCTAAACTAGTTTGATTTTTTTGTTATAAAAAAGACGCGTATTTATGCTAATTCGATATGTATCTACTACTCTTCACAATATTCCTATTCACGCTAATAGCGTGGAAGGGCTTAAAGTTGCTTAACTATATTGATAATGTAATGGGCATAATGGAGATGATCCCAGGGCCAACGCCATACCCGTTTGTGGGCAACCTCTTTCAGTTTGGACTCAAACCGGACGGTAAGTAGCAGAAGTGACAAGCAAATTTACATAAGACATAATTGCTTAGAACATCATGCAACATTTATTAATAATCAAGTAATGTGTCAAAGTCCAAAGATTGGCTCAGTAAAGTTTCGCATGACACATACTCAGCGGCGCAGCGAAAAGTTAAAAAGCTTAGTCATTCAACACAACAACAAAATATCCCGCTCTTCACTTCTTCAGCTTCTTTTAGCTGGTGGTGGTGATGCAGAACATCCAGTCCGCWACTAATTGGCTTTTAATAGTCGCGCAATATTTCTGGCAGCTTAAGCGGTTATCTCCTCAACATCTGCCCTACACAGTTATTGGTGCAATTAATGTAAATCATTTATTACAGTTAATAATTTTGAACCCGATAAGGCAAGCAAAACAAATTCAAAATAAACATTTGTGCGTTCACTCCGACTCGAACGATACAGAGTTCATAATTGAGTGTTATTGTGATAAAATACCAAACTTTTAGTAAAAAGAAAACAGCAAAAAACAATTCACACTTTACTCCATTACGGGAGTTCTGCATTCTTTGACCGAAACAAATGKTTGACCGATGGTGCAAGATCAGGGCTACAAGGTGGATGCATCAAAACTTCCCAGCCAAGCACTGCAGCGCCATCAAAGATGTGTATGGTCTAGCGTTGTCCTGATGRTAGACGAASTMMTCTCTGGTGATCAGGYCGTTTATTTTGATTGCTTGCTTTAATATCAWCAGTTGTTGACGGTAAAAAGTAGAAACAGTCGTTGGACCAGGCTGGAGCAGCCCACCAAACACTCAGCATAACCTTTCGACGCGTCAATACTGGCCTTGACCCATTTGTCGAGCCGAGCGAGCTGGCGAACATCAACTTCATAACTAAAATGTGTTTTAGCTCCCTAATCCTAACATTTAAAAGGTAACCTACGTATGTGTATTTTTTATTAAGCCCACATGTAGTAATCACACATCTTAAAAAATACTTACCTTTTAATCTGTTTCAATACCTTTTTCGGTAAGAAACTAAACCTAAACTTTTTTAAAGCCAACCAAATCCAAGGTTTGCAGCAAATCCCTGTTACTCTAACGGATATGTGACAAAATAAGACAAAACACAAAAATACAAAATATAATAATCTACGTTACTTATGGAAATTCGGTAATTTCTTTGCAATGCTACCTACAACAAACACCAATGAGCATTTTAGCCCGAAGAGGCTCTTTATCTTAAGCAACCTTTGTTAAAAATGCGCAAAATTCCATTTCGCAAAAAAAAAATGTTACAAAGCTTATTGTTACCTCTCGGTTTATGAAATTTACGGGGTTCACAAATAAATGGCGTAATCAAACTTGCACAGGCACCCAAATGAGTATGTAAGCTCATATGCTTCGGCAGGAATTTCAGCAACGCAGCGCTTAAAACAATTTATTTGCCCTTTTTACTTGCAGAATATCCAAAGAAGATTTTACAGTATTGCCGGAAATATGACTTCCAGGGCTTCCGTTCGGTGGTGTTCTTCCARTATCATGTCATGTTGAGTGATCCGGCGGAAATTCAAGTAATTTCATTTGCTAGTGCCCATAAGTCATGACACACACACACGCACTCACATACATACAAGCATACATGAGCCGCATAAAGGCGATGACACTTCACGCGTTTCACCAGCCCCAGCTACATTAAGCCCAAAAACAGCACATTTGTAATCACGCAGTCTTAATTCCTCAACGAAGTGTAGCAGCTTTCATCTTTCGAAGAAATTCCTGCCCTCATTTTGTACATGCATTCACCACACATACATTTACAGCACCTGAAATTCATTATCATTTACAACTACTTTGATTTACTGTTATTATTATTATTATTTTGCGCTCGCTTACCACAGAACATCCTCTCGAGCTCTACGCTGCTGTACAAGGAGCACCTGTACTCCTTTCTGCGTCCTTGGCTGGGCGATGGCCTTGTGACCGCCGCAGGAGCGCGCTGGCTGAAGCATCGCCAAATCTATGCGCCRGCATTCGAGCAGCAAGCAATTGACGGTTATTTGCAGGTGGTGCATCGTGCTGGTAAGCGTTTAGTGCAGAAGCTCTCAGAGCGCGCCACTGCAGCCGCAGATGGCGTGCCGAAAGTCTTGGACGTGCAGCCACTGTTGGGCAAATGCACCTTGGATATCGCTGTTGGTAAGTTTGGCTTGTTCACTCTGGAGGKTGTTGGCTAACAAGAAATCTGTTGATATTATTTTGTTAGTTTTGYAAAGTACAGGGTTTGTCCGGAAAGTAATAGGACTGAATTGCTTCTGTCGCGACTATATAGTACTTCGGAGTATGCGCGCACCGACTGAATTTGATATAGTTCGTTCCTTGCTAACGAACGAGCGGGTGGCCAGTTGTCTCCGAGCACCTGGAGAGTTAGGACTAACATTTCGCGCGACGTGTTTTTATCARTGGTGCAAGCCGAAAATGCAGCGTTCGTTAGAGCAAAGTTTCGCGATAAAATATTGTGTGAACCTCGGTAAATATGCGACAGAGACGTTTGTTATGATCAAGCAGGTTTAACCAGATGTTTCTTTAGCAAGAAGATGGCACCAGGCCTTTTTGGAGCGCCGGAAAGAAAGTAAATCGCTGCTCATCGTCTTTTTTTGACATCGTCCACCATGCATTTGTTCCTCCTGGATTTAGCCGTCAAACACCAAGTTTTAAGTGGAAGTTCTCAAGAGACTCAAACGAAGGGTCAATCGGGTCCGACAAGATATCGCAGACGATTGGAAGTTGCACCCAGGCTCACACCGCCTTTTTTGTGAATAACTACTTAACCAAGGGCGGCATCCCAATGCTTCCGCAACATTGATGTGGCCCCCAGACTTTTTTTTTTTTTTGTTTCCTTGCCTGTTAAGGCAGATGAAAGGCAAGCATTTGGAGATGATAGAGARTATCCAAGTAGCATGCAAGGCTATGAGTGCCTTCGATGATGTCTTCAATGCTTGGAAATCTGGCTGGCAGCGCTGCATCGACSCATAAGGAGCCTATATTTAAAATTGAAAATAWTTGTAACGATTGGTTCAATACATTTTGTAAATCGACTCAGTCCTATTACTTTCCGGACAATTACTTTCCTGCATCTAGTCTACCCTTATCATACATAAACAGTCTAAAMGCGCTAACGTTTCTCCTCCACAGAAAATGCTACAGGCATACCTAGTTTCGAGCTGAACGACGGCAAAACCGAGCTGCACGCTGCAATTAWTGAGTAAGTCTAACGGTTTCTCGCTCACACACTCGCTATTTCATCATTGCCAGTCTTCATGTAGCGCCTCACCCAACACTGACTTTCATTTTCATTATTATATTTTCAATCTATCGCAACACTGTGACACGAAAACATCTGTCGCCCAATCGAAACTGTTTTCATCCAATTATTTCGGTATTAAATGTACATATGCATGTGTGCAGACTTGTATGAGCACACTCCGACACTCCGCCACTCGTACACAAACGGTATATAAATATTATATTTTCCCGCAGCCTCTGCGACGTGATAAAGGAGCGTACATTCAGCATTGTAAAGCGCTTTGACACGCTTTTCCAATTAACGCCACATTATTGGAAACAACRCACCGCGCTGAGCACTCTTGAGCGCGTAATTAACAAGGTAAAAAGGGATATTTATGTACGGCCGTTGGGGATATTTTGTATTTATGATTTTATTGAAAAATGATTGTGCTGTGAAGTAGTAAATTCAATGAATGGGATTTGYCATTGAGCAATGACCGTCAAATGAGAATATTTCGCCATTGAAATTGCATTTCCAGGGAAGCCTTTTTGTTCAGCCAAATATATTTATTTGTAAGGGATTAAGCAAAAAGCTCACCAAAATAGACAAAGGTGTCGGGRCACAGAACAAAATCGGTTATAATGCCACCAGATTACTGAAGTTTCACCTCCCGTTCTTGAAAGATTCCTTTTCTCGATCTCGGGCTCGGTCTCTTAAAGCTTAAAAGCTTTTGCTTGGGTGCCACCTGCTGGTGATTACCGCACACCTACATAAACAACTACATTGGAAAGTGCGTGTTTAAAAATTAAKAAGAAAAACGTTTTTGCTGAGCGTTTGGCGGCCGTCTTCCGCAAAATGTCCTACCCAAGCGCTGAAATTTATCTTTGGTGGAGACAGCAGGTGACACATGGGCATATATAAGCAAACATACATACATGCATATATACATATAAATATGTATATGCGAGGGCAGAGATATGCGCTCTTTCAACTTGAAAATGCAATATGCGAAAAATGTTAATTGAGTGCACTTTGCCCACCGTCAGCGCCATTTCAGCTGGCGCAAATATTGCGCGTGTTATATTTTCCGATTTTATTACGTTTTTTTGTTTTTTTTTTTTTTTGTTTTTGGTGTAAATATGTATTTTTATATCTCGAATTTTAATTAAAAGATTGTCGATCAACGTCGCGAAAGTCTGCAGGCGTCTGCGGCTCAGCAAGCGCACCAGCAGCCAGGCGTTCGGGAGCAGCAGCCGGCAACCAGCACAATGCTGCGTCCATTTCTTGATGTGCTCTTGCAGGCGAAGCTGGATAGGCGTGCGTTGACCAATAAGGAAATATTCGAGGAGCTCTCCACATTTATATTTACGGTAAGTATGGTAACAGCAATAAGTATGAGTGTGTGCACCTTGTTGAAAGGTTGGCAGCAATTTGAGTTAAACTATTGTTGCCTGTGTGCAATTTATTGCATTATTTATAATGGAATATTGACTTAAATTAAAATCGCATCCGTTTATTTTCACTGTTCGGGAAATTGAAGAAAAAAAAAATTTAGAATACATGCTGCCACATTTATTTTCTTGTATGCATAAACAATTATGGAAATTCCTATATTTTTGAGARCCAAAATATGTTTAGTCGAAAAAGTCTTTTCGTATTTCTAATCGAACTTTAAATATTTTTTTTTTATATTTATAATGAACTTTATTGAGCAACTATGTACCATTTTGGTCCACTACTTTTTGCCATTTTGCCGCTAGAGACATTATTCCATCAATTAATTTTCCCAGGCTTCTCTTGAAGCCAACTTTACTCCATTAAGGAAGTTCTGCATTGACCAAATGTCAGTCCGTTGGTGCAAGATCAGAGCTATATGTTGGATGCATCAATACTTCCCACCCGAACTCTCTCAGTTTTTGCCGAGTCATCACAGATGTGCGTGGTCTAGCGTTGTCTTTATGGAAGACGGAGCGCTTTTTGTTGATCAGTTATGGCCGTTTTTTTCGATTGCTTGCTTTAATCTCATCAGCTGTTGACAGTAAATCTCATAAATCACTTTGGCTTCGCGACCATTTTTTGAGCTTGGAACATAATCTTTTTCGCACATTATTGYCGTATTTGATCCACTTTTCGTCTCTTGTTACCATTCGCTTCAGAAATGGTTCGATTTCATTTCGATTCAGCAAAGAATCAAATTTGGTAATTTTGTCCATTAAATTTTGCACAGACGATTAAATTAACCAATTAATTAATTAAATGAAGCTTAATATCTCACATTTCCAACCCTATATGTTCTGACACAATGTGATTGGTAGTACTRGAGATATATGACTTCAACGACATCTATTAACAAAATAGGAAAAGACTTTTCGACTACYAAATTGCCATAAATAGCCTTATTCAATTGAAGGGTAATTATTTAGCCCGAAAAATACATACGTATCCTCCTCACAACACAGCTAACGCTCAAGGTCAAATAATTTTTTGCACACGGGAACATAACTGCACCGCATCTGCGCTCTCTTTTACACTGTACGTCCTTTCTCGACACGCAGCCGTTCAAGAGAAGCTCTACGCCGARCAGCAACGCATTTTCGGCACTGAAGCAGCCGCGCAGTTGGCACGTGTGCCCAGCATTGAATGTGCACATTTGGAGCAGATGTGCTACTTGGAGTTTGTAATACGCGAGACATTGCGTCTGTATCCGTCGGTGCCATTAATTGCACGCACCAATCGCAAGGCAATCGATATCAGTAAGTGAAGAGCCGTAAACTGGCGAAAGTGTTGGCSYGGTTTCGCCTACGCGGCCGCAGTCGGGCGTACATTGTTTATGGCTTTTACATTGTCGTCTCTTTATTATGCTCTGCTTTGATAGATGGTACCAAAATCGCCAAGCGCACAACCGTTATTATGTGCCTGATAGCCATGGGCTATAATGAAAAGTACTTTGACGAGCCGACCGCATTTCGCCCCGAACGCTGGCAGCATATCAATAAGGACGAGGCGGCGGGTCTGCAGGCCTTCAATAGCGTGCCTTTTAGTGCCGGACCAAGGAGATGCATTGGTAAGTCGTTGAATGTTTGTCACTTCGAGTGCGGAATGGAGTGTAAATAGCTCAGTGCGTAAAGCGTATATAAATGAAAGTGTCTGAAAAAGATTTTGTATTTCATGGCTTTTTCTTATACCATAAATTGAACWAATATCGTCTGTCATGTCTTCTATTGTATTGCAAATGCCGTTCCAATCCTCTTTTAMAGCCGAAAAGTATGCCATGTACGAACTGAAGTCGCTGCTCTCAATGATTTTGCGTAACCTGGAAATTTTACCGGCCAAAGATGGCCTGCCATCGGGTATCAACGATCACTCACGCTTGGACTGTGCGCCACAGAGTGAATACGATCCCATACTGAATATTCGCGTGACGCTTAAGTCCGAGAATGGCATACAGTTGCGACTGAAAAGACGAACGAACGCCGATAAGTAARCAAAATGGAAAGCAAAAGCGAACGCAACTTTCAGGCGACATAAATTTCTTTCAAAAATATAGAGCATTGTTCTCAAGCAAGGTTATGTTGCTATATACTATACGTAGTAGACTAAATATTTTCATTAAGCATTTATTTTTATAGCAAAACTGTAAAATYATTAAAATCTAAATAAAGTGTGCTCAATAAATTCTGCGTCTCAGACGTATATACAAGCCGTTAACAGATTTTAAGGTTAGAAAGAAGCCCAGCCGCGCATCATATGGATTGTCAATCTTGTCACCGCGATCTGCGGGGTTATGTATGCCTGTGGATAGTCCATCCACTGCCGGCAATATGTTGAAGTGTCGGATGATCTTCGAAAGAGTTACTTTCAATTCCATCATGGCGAATTTTTGACCTAATAAAATGAAATAAGTCAATGTGCTCAACTTTGTGTAGTGTATAATTAGAGACCTATGCAATTCCTCGGACCCGCGCTGAACGGTATATAGTCGTAGGGATTACTACTGTTGCGATTTTCAAAACGTTCCGGCTTAAACTCAAACGGTGCCGGAAAGTGTTGGGGATTAGTACCCATTGCTATAATACAAAAGCCGAGCGAGGTACCTGGGGGAATTTGAAAACCGCCTAAAAAGAKTCGTGTACAGTTGGTGAAAAAGTAGCACAACGGGATCAAGTTAAGTTTGACAATCATATTCATAATGTATAAAAAATAATCAAATGTTCAATAAAATCACCGACTACTCACCGATTTCAGTTTGCTCCAACAAAGTACGCACAATGAATGGCACACTGGGAAACAGTCGCAGCGTCTCTTTAATAATCAGCTCCAGATACTTCATGTCACTCAATTCTTGAAAAGTTGGGTTACGTTTAAGATCTGGGACACACTGGGAAACAGTCGCAGCGTCTCTTTAATAATCAGCTCCAGATACTTCATGTCACTCAATTCTTGAAAAGTTGGGTTACGTTTAAGATCCTTGCCGAAAATTGCAAATTGTTCTTGGTAGGCGCGGCGCTGTACTTCTGGATGCCGTGACAAACAGTAAATGGCGAAGCCTATGGCGCTGGCAGTGGTGTCGTGGCCCTAGAAAAGGAAAACGAAGTTCGCTGCTCAGATTAAACCCTACCAGATATGCAACAAGCAGAACCTCAAACATAAATGTGGAGACTTCCTCAAATATATCTTGGAATGTCAGAGGCTTGCCATCTACTTCTGCTGTTAGTAAGTTATCAAGGAATGCCATTTTCGGACGTTTGCCATCTACATCCAATTTCAGCTTATTTTGGTCAAGCGTCTTCAGCATCTCACGCCGTTTGTCAATGATCTAATATGAGTCACAAAAAGTTTTAAAACCAAATTCYTCAACAAATTATGTGCCGAACATGTGCAGAACATACCTGGGAAAATTCTTTACGCAAGATCGCTAAGGCTTTTTGCTGTTTCTGATATCCTCTGGTCCAAACGAAGAAGAAATCGAAACGATTTAAAGCGCTAAAGATCCGTTGGCGCATCACATCGCAGATGCTGCAGATCGAACATTATTTTAAAGAGATTAAAGTACTTAGGTAACAACTTACTCAGCAATCGCAGGTACTATTGGAGACGTGGGACCCTGTATGGCATTTACTGATGTGCCCATGGCGGCTTCTAAAACATTCAGACAAAATGATTATTGTTTTATAAAGTTTATATGGCAGTCGGTTTCACCCACCGCATATGACATCAATCGTGGAGCGTGTGACGACTTCTTGAAAATCGAACATTTCCACCTTCGTTGCAAAACCCGTGAGCAGCTCCACGAAGCGATCGGTGGTTTCGTTCATAATTTTAAGAAAATCTTGCAGTATAGCAAAATGGAATGAGGGCGTGATCATTTTTCGATGATTAATCCAGTGTTTGCCATTCGCGGTGAGCAAACCTTGGCCCAGCCAAGGATAAAAGAACTTATAGGGGTCATATTTGTATATAAACTCGATACTAGATAGCACTTGCTGAAATAAATTATAAATATTTTAATAAAAAAAAGCTTTAWCACTTTGAAACTACTTTTGAAAACATCTGTGGACCGAAGTTARAGCAATGATGGCTTTGTGTAGGTTCTTACTTCCGTAGTTTTGGGATTTGTAATCATCAAGTAGGGTTGAGCGCCGCCGTACACTCGCACCAAGCCGTAGTTGTAGTCATGTGCCCAACGTCTTATCTGTCTCATATGCTCTATGGGAATACAACAGAAATCAGGAGTAATTAAAGCTATCAACAGGAATCTTGCATGATTAAACTCTAAGCCTAGCTTTATTGTATGTATTGTAAGCTGTCAGTTTCTCTTGGAACAAATATGCGAATTGTAAGAGAGTATATTTCAGCAAGCAACTGAGAGCAATAGAGAGTAAGAATCGTAAGGTTACAGAGCATAAGCCAAGACTCTACCGACATTTTCATCGAAGAGAGAGACCGAATTGATTTATAACAGAATCCAAGTCTCTTTCGGTAGTTTTGGTAATGAGAAGAGAGTGGCTGTAAAGAGAAGCAGGCGAGTATGTACACGTATTTACTAACAAACCGTTATCAGAAGAAGCGATGAAAACTTGACCTACTAATCGAAGCATTCTAAGGCTCAACGTGAAAACCATATATTCTCCCCTTTCATGTTTCGCAGTTATCATTAACTGATTAATAAACGTATGTATGTAAATAATACCACATAATAATAAACCCTTCTTCGGATTACTTTGTGAAATAAGTATATATTTTATTTTGAAAAA